>NC_086337.1:10448874-10748874 GCF_032445375.1 Bacillus rossius redtenbacheri
TGATTCATCGCTGCTTAATCTTTCCGACTTTCATGGGTTTTCATTACGCGATAATAATGATACGATCATTGAATTAGTTCCTGACACGGTTACTAAAATGTTCAGATCGCCTACTAAAAAAGTGATTTCTAATTCGCCGGGAATATCTGAAAAAGCAAGTGAAAGTTCATCGAAGCAAAAATCATCTAGTGAAGCTTGGACGGTAAAACTTCTTGATCCCACCATGGAAGACTTAATCTCGGCAGTGAAATCCCTCAGTATGAAATTTGACGAGTTAAAAAGTGAGAATATGGTGTTAAAAACCCTTCTTATCGACTCTCGTAGTGAAACTGCAGAGATAAAAAATGAACTGCAACAGATCAAACAGATCTTATCTTCTAAGACTGATTCTGTTAATTCATACAGTCAAGTAGTAAAAAAAAACTCCTCCTCAAAAAAGAAACCTGTTTGTGTCGAGTCATCCGGTGTATCTGGCAACAGTGCGCCCACCAGTGACCCACTTACAACTCAGCGTGTCTCCAACGACGTCATCAGAAAAACGGTAAACAGCTCATCGACGAAGACGGCTTCACCGTAGTACAACATTCACGCAAGTCCACGAATAATGAAAACTTCGATAGAAAATCATCTAACACGGATCGTAAGAAAAATCCCTTGCAAATTGGCATCAGGAATGTTTCAACATTAAAAACAATTGCTAAACCTATTTACAAACAAACAAAAGCTCTCTTTGTCACGCGTTTTGAGCCGTCTGTCACGGAACAAGAAGTCGTAAATTATATTTCCAACGAACTAAATCTCAAGCAAGTCAAAGTGGCCAAGCTCCGGACAAAGCATAATTCTTACGCCTCCTTCCATGTATCTGTTCTGGAAGAAGATTTTAGTAGAATTAATAATATTGTTTTTTGGCCCAGTGGCTGTTTAATCAGTCCTTTCTTTGGAAAACTGCATCAAGACCAAATTGTTAGTACTAATTCATCTCCTGAAGCTCTTGGTAATTCTACCCAATTACCTCCAAGTTCCTGCAGTACATCGTCACCTTTTATGCCAGCAACTTTTATGCCTGGGCCTGGAGGAGTGCTTCTTACTCACTTTCCAGTGAATGCCCAATCTTAATGAATGGGAAATTGCATATCAGAATGTTAGAGGACTTAGAACAAAATCCGTTGAATTCTTTGATAATCTTATTAATACTCAGTATGACATAATCTGTCTAACAGAAACTTGGTTCAACGAAAGATGTATCAATGCTCATTATTTCACCGATAATTATTCTATTTTTAGAACTGATAGGGATCCGCTACTCTCATCAATGGAACGTGGTGGCGGAGTGTTGATCGCAGAGAATAAACATAAATTCCCTTCTGTTCAGCTAATTCAATTATATGACTATCGTGGAGTAGAAGCCGTATGGATTAATATTAAAATTGCTTTTAATAAGTACTTAACATTGGGTAATATTTATCTTCCTCCAACTACATCACCTAATCTATTCACATTGTATTTTGAAGCTCTTGAACAAAAACTCGTTATTTCTCATGATAATGTGATTATCTTAGGTGACTTCAATGTACCTGGGATAGATTGGAAAGGTAATCACTATTTCAATATTGCTCGTGCACATGTCAGATCCAAGGCTCAGTGCCTACTTTGTTTCATATCTAATTTGGATTTAACTCAGCACAACCTAATACAATCTTCCAATAACCTTCTAGATCTTTGTCTTTCTAATCTATCCCATTGTGTGGTTGAAAAAGCTGTTGAATCTGGTCAAAGAGGATATCTATCATTCTACCCTACTTATTAAACTACTTATTGAGGCGACCTCACACAATTTTACTCAAGATTCTATTTTCAGAAACTACAAAGCTGGTGATTACTTAAGCCTATATAACTCTCTAAAAACCCACAATTGGGATGAATATTATAACACCACTGATGTAGATGCTCTTGTAGATCAACTTACATCTTGTATCTGTGATAAAATCAATACTCACATTCCATTATCCACACGTAAGGCCTCTAAACATCCTTATTGGTTCTCTGGTGATTTAATTCATGCCTTAAAATCTAAAAAACACTTTCATAAACTCTATAAAAGAAACAATAATACTCAGTATTACCTTCTTTTCTCTAAATATAGAGCACTAGTTAAAAATCTTATTAAGCGTGATAAAACTAATTGGAATCGTAGTATCAATAATAAGGTTAAGAATAACCCCAAAAAATTCTGGAGATATGTCTATGTTATGAAAAATGGTTATAGTGAATCTCATTCTCTTAATGTCAATGGTGATATCTGTAATGATCCAGGTATTCTTTCTAATGTCTTTGCTAAGTACTTTGCTAGTGTATATGTACCATCCACCAACCACCCTCGTATCATTGATCCCGATATTATGCACGATTCAATTCCTGTATCATTCTTATCAGAAAGCCAGGTCTTTTGGGGAATTAAATCATTAAAACCAACTATGTCTACTGGTCCTGACGGTATACCAAATTTCATTATTAAAGGCTGCTCTTTTATTCTAATGCCTCTATTGTTGCATCTATTTAATACAAGTCTAAAATCACAAGTATTTCCCACTAAATGGAAAATAGCTAAGGTTATTCCCATACATAAAAAGGGTGGTAAACTCAGTGTATTTAATTATAGGCCTATATCATTATTAAATGGCTTTACTAAAATCTTTGAAAAAATAATATTTAAACATATTAACTTCCCAATAAACAACAGATTAGCTCTTAATCAGCATGGCTTTAGAAATAGTATGACAACTTCTACTAATCTTCTCTCATTTATTAATCCTATATACAATAAAGTTACAACAAGAGGGCAGGTTGATGCATGTTATTTTGATCTGGCTAAAGCCTTTGATACTGTCAATCACTCCATTTTACTAGCTAAACTTTCTAACTTCGGTCTCTGTAATAATTATATAACCTGGTTTACTAGTTACCTTAAAGATAGATGTTTCTTTGTTTCACTTAATAAAAACACTTCTACTTTATATCATGCTACTTCTGGTGTGCCTCAAGGGGGTACTTTATCTCCCTTATTATTCAATATTTATATCAATGATATTTTTAAAGTTCTTCATCATACTACTGGTTTTCTGTTTGCTGACGATCTTAAAATATCCAGAGAAATTTCCTTCTTAAATGACTGTCTGCTTCTTCAATCTGATATTACTGAAATTGATAATTGGTGTAAAATGAATTTAGTTTCACTTAACAAAGATAAAACAAAAATTATTTCCTTCACAAGGAAAATTCATCCAGTTAAATATGATTATTTTCTTGACAACTCAAAAATTTCCAAATCTCTTAGTATAAAAGATCTTGGTGTTATTCTTGACTCCAAACTATTCTTTCATCAACATGTTAATTCTTTAGTATCCTTTTCCCGTAGAACCTTATATTTAATAAATTATATAACTTACTATGCATCTAATATTGAATCCATTCTTACTCTTTATTTGTCCTTAGTTAGAAGTAAACTCGAATATTGCTCAGTTATCTGGAACAGTATTAACACCACCGATAGTGACAAAATTGAATCCATACAAAATAAATTTTTCAAAATAATTAGTTCTAGACACCATCAATTACCCAAATTAGAATCTCTTTCAAATCGTCGCATCCATCTGGATGCCCTGTTTGTGTTTAAGTGCTATAGTTCAAAAATTAATTGCTTATACTTACTTGATAACTCTGGTATTCGAGTCCCGCAGTTCAAAAGCCGCCTTCGATCCCTATTATGTTCCTTACACAATAATAATGATTTAATTTACAGACTTATCTCAAATTTCAATAAATATGAAAATTTTATTAAAAACTTTAAATTTTAATTTTTTATGATTACCCTAATATCTTGAGTAATTTTATAATCCTGTTTATTCTTCCCATTCTAGATCATTTAGTTAAGATTATCTCAGTTGCTGTTTTGTTTTGTTTGTTATTGTGTCGTCTTTTATTATCCTGTGTATGTTGTATTTATTCGCTTGTATGTGTCGTCTTTTATTATCCTGTTTATGTTGTATTTATTCGCTTGTATGTGTCGTGTTTTTATTACTTGTTCTGTGCACACCTCCAAAGCTTCGGCTGTTGGTGTGCATGTTACAAATCTAATAAATAAATAAATAAATAAATAAATAAATAATATGTACGCGGAATTTCAAGACTCATATTACGGCCGTCAATCATCACCACTTCTCGACCCGGAGAAATTTAAAGATATGGCTCCTCTCTTTGTGTTTGATGTGTCTAAACAGAATGATAAGATGATTGGAGGAGTCGTGGATTGTAGAATAGAAATTACCACAACGAGAAATATTCCCGTTGGCACTCAAGCATTCGCACTAATTCTGCACAATCGATTGGTATCGTATAACCAGAGAGACAAATCTATTAAAATTCTAATGTAATGTAAGTGATAACGCAGTCTTCCCTGGGACGTCATGCTGTATGGCAACCTCCAGGGATGGTACTCTCAGCACTGTTTCGTCTTAAAAGAGATAAGCCTGGCTAATGACGAAGGGGAGATAATTACGAGAACATTTCAGCCGCCATACTCGTGGAAATACCTCCACAGAAAGGACCAGAGAACGAATCTTGGTTAACTAGACATTTCCACGGCATCCATTGGGATGACGGTCTGTTTCCGTATACTTCGTTGCAAAATATCCTGTCACATATTAGCGGAACTGTAATGGTGGCAGGCGTAGAGCAAAAAAGGTGGCTTGCAAAATTGTGCAAAAAACATGTTAATATTAAGGATGCGCAGACCGAGCTCGGATGTCCGTCACTGAAAGAATTGAATACAATGTATACACAAGATAATAGTCGTGCACGGCCCGTTACGTCACGACATAACGCCGCGCTGCTTAGGGCTTGGGCGTTGGAGCATTGGCAAGCGACACCAGACCCTGGTGGGTCCTCCGGTGTTATAAATGGAACGTGTCGCTCGTAGGGTGCCTAGTCACTCTCCAAGCCACTCTTCGCGCCAATGTTCACGTCCGGATGCAGTTTAATCCGGCCACTTTGTATCGGGATGTGTCGCTCGGCTACGGTCGGGTATTCTTCGAGACGGCGGACGGTCGGCAGTGGTTGCACGGTACACTCCACGAGTGGTTGCCCCCGTCGAGGAACATTGAATGTGTGAACGAATCACACGATTCACTCCAGGCAACCACCATGCCGTTGGAACGGCGCAGCTCGCACTCAACAAAACCGTGCTCCTGGCCGGGCCACACCTGCACCACCTCATCTGCGGCCTCGACGAGCAGATCTGCCGGAGAGCATGGGAGGCGTGTGTCCGGCCGTAGGAGGCTTACGCTGCAGTTTTGTTGAGTGCAAGGCAGCTCTATGAGATCGTCACCTGTGTCGTCGTGAACCAGGTGTCCCAACTTCGATGACCTTATAACCCGGCGGGACACTGGGGTAAAACTCGTGTATGCTCAAGCTAGGTTGTCCGTTTAAATAGCTGGAGCCCACGATATTTGTATCTATACGTATGACCGATACACGGAAAATATTGACCGGTTGTGTTGACTCATGCATTCGACCTGCCACGTAAATTTTAGGTTCAAAACCGAGCATTTTTCCGATCGTATCGCTTTCTGTAAAATGGATATCGTAATTACAATGCATATTACATTGCAATGTATTAGGGTTGCCTCTCAAAATAAATGTCGCATCGTGTGGTAACAGTTCTCCGATGTAACTTTCCAAATCTGAAATTTCATAACTTCCGACGGGAAGAATAATTTGAGACACAGGACCATTGTTTTTCGAAAAACGGAATTTGTTGTTTTTTTTCGTCAACGTTTGGAATGGAATAGTATGATTGAAAGTCGATTAGCTCAATCTGCCACTCTCCATTCGTATGGTCAAGGGGTGGAAAATATACGGACCGCAATTCTGAATTTTTTCCCGTTAATATATGTGAAATTGACATTTCAGGTTAGCTTGCACTACAGTATGGATCACCAGGATAGGTTGCACTCTGGTATAGACAGGACGCGTCAATGGCTAGTGTATCTGTGATGTTTGAAATTATTTCTTTTGCTTCTTATACGCGGATACGAGAAATCTTAAACATAAATGACCGCAATTCCACCATTTGATCGTCTGTTGTCTATCGTAATTGTAACTTAAAATTGTGCCTTTCAGGTATTTTCTTAGTTCAGGAGGCGGTCTGAGGTCGCCATAGCTGTCATAATACAGCGCAGTGCTGCCAGACTTTTTATATGCAACCCAGTGCGTTCCTTTTCCTGTAGATACGTCTAGATTAATTATCACACACTCGTACTGTTTAGGTTTTAAAGGTAAGTTATCTCTCATGAAAACGCCTCGGAAATTTTTGATTTTCAACTTGAATACCGCATTTTCTAAGTCCGTTGTCGTTAGCGCTCTGTGAGGCAAGGCTAAAATCACCCTTTGTCCATTTTTTTTTTTTTACTGCTTTCTTAGTCGCTGCGCCGAGAGCGTCCCTTCGCCGCGTGAGGCCATATGGAAGCCCCGCACCATATTTGGTTCGATTTGTTAAGGCCTGAATACGTCTGTGATGCTGTGCATTTTGCTGCAACAATTTTGTCTGATTATTAGCGGTTGTCACGCTCTTTGCGATTCCGGCTGCGCCTCTGTTCAAAGAACCGAGCGCTGCCAGAGCTGGAAATAGAAATGGTAGAACACCGCCCTTTTTATCACGTTTATTTTTCTTATTTTTTTTCTTTGTGACTCTTATGCCGGCTCCTAGTTTACGCTTAACACTCATTATTTCACTTACGCTCCAAGCCGTGATCTTTTCACCTAGCTTAGTTTGAAGGTTCTGTGCAATTTGTTTAGCTTTAAGTGCTAAAATGCTGTCCGCTTGATGCCTGTTCTCCAAATCGTTACTCTTTGCGTATGAAATATCGTGTTCTTTGCACGCTCTATCTAATTGATTTATGCCTTGGTCTCCGCATGCTAAACCTTTTTCAAATTTGTACCGGGCCCACAGTACCGATAAGTTGGCAAATGTAGCTCGAAAGGTAATTTATTTATGGCAGAGTTAATAAGTCCTTTACCCTTCACCCTCCTTCCAGCACGACGCATATCAGCGTAATGACTTTGGGGGGTATAAATAAGACGGTTTTATAATTTTTGCGCTTCAGTTGTAACGATGGAAGTAATCCCTCATCATGACAGTCTTCTGATCGAATTTATTCACGATGGTTTGATAAGCAAACGTGAACAACGCCACGGACCGCTTTTGCCGAATACCATAAGATGTATAATTGCCGTACCTTCAAACAGCGGGAAAACATGTATTTTACTTTCGCTTATACAACATCCTAACGGAGTGCGTTTCGAGAATATTTATTTGTATAGCAAGAGCATAGAACAACCAAAATATAAACGTTTGGCGCAGGTGTTGTCTCATGTTCAAGGTATTAAATTTTTTAATTTCGTGAAAATAAAGAGGTAGTGCCGCCAAGCAAAGTGCTACCAAATTCGATTATAATTTTAGATGACATCGGGTGTGAAAAACAGGCAATAGTTCAACAGTATTTTTCCATGGGGCAACATTTCTTGTGCGATTGTTTTTATTTAATTCAAACGTATAGTCAAACCCGAATACAGTTGGTTAGGGATAATGCTAATTTGATAATTTTATTTAAAATCGATCTTCTAAATCTTCAACATGTTTACCACGAGCACGTCACAACCGACATGTCATTCAATAAATTTAAAGATGTTTGTGCTCGCTGTTGGAATAGCAATGATGGTTATGGGTTCCTAGTAATAGGTAAGGATTTTCCTCTACAAAAAGGTTGTTATCGCTGTGGCTTCGATCACTTCAATGAACTTGGGCATCTCCAAATTTGGGAGCGGCGGGAATAAACGTCAGCAACAGTCATGTCTGACTCTTACGGAAGATGGGCACTGTCAGGTTGGCGGGAAACGGTTGCGCGGTGTAAGCGATCCACGTGACGCGGCGGTTGCTGCCACAAAGAATTACATAGATGTAGCTTCCGGTACCACCGCACATGCAATTAGTACAATGGCGAAAAATTTAGAAAAAGACTGGGGTCTACTAAAAAACAGCCTCTCCTACGCACAGGATCTTAATAACAATTTGCTAACGTATCTACATCAGTTTGAAAAGAAGAGTACAAATGTCTTCGATAAAATTCGGGAAAATTTACTCGAGAAGGAAGTTTTACATGAGTACTGAAAAATCTCGTATCTGTCAGTAGTGATGAGCTGAAAGTGATTTTTACGGATGTGAAGGATTTCGTTAGCTCGTCACGTGACTTGCAACGGGGTTTGGGAAGTTACTGGGGTCAGACAGATAGCGATACGCGCGAGTCATTTGCCAAGATTCTAGAGCTGTTGAAGGCTCTGTCAACTGGCGGTTGCAATAGGAACTTTAGCGAGCTAAAGAATATTTTTCTGACTAAACACAATGAGGCTTTATATATACACAAACAACACTTTGAAGCAATAAAAAAATGCTTAGTTTTCTACAAACGAAAAACAATCTGATACGACTGCGTACCTAAGGCAGGTTGATGCCACGGATCGCGCGACATTTACAGAGCTTTTAACACTCGTGGGCGAGCAACCGAAGCTTGTAAGTAAGGAAATAGTGTCTGGCATGGAATTTGAATTTAATACTTAGATGAGTTCTATACGCGAAGATAATGCTAAATTTATTAAGGAGTCTCTATCGAGTATTGAGGATAAAGTTGATAGTCTCGTTAGTAGAGCTATTTTATGTTCTCAGTTTCCATATATCGTTAATCAAAGCTTGAATGCAATGAGAAATCGTCTAGACCTATTGTATAACCTATTAAAGCTAGTGGCCAGACCTGTGAACCAGCCAGCACGGTCACCATCTGTATCGCTTCCCGTTTTAAGAGGTCCGTCTGTGAATTTGTCTTGTGTAAGGCCATCTTCAACTCCGCTTCCTAGTATTATCGTACCTGTTCAGCTTCCCATTATACCCACTACCACTACTGTGCTTAAAAGGCACCCTTAATGTATAAAAGCCTCTATTTACGCTCGCATGAGTCAGTCATGGCTTCAGAAGCAAGAAAGCTCCATCACGTCATACAAAACGTTTGTGAAAAATATTTGCTAGCCGAACGCACGCGCCTTCCGCGGGATGCAGTTAATGAACAGGTATTCAAACCGATCACATTGTGTCTTGAGAGTTCATTTGCTGCCACAGATAATTTATCGGCTTAGGTGAAAAAAAAATTTGCTACACCTATCGCTAAACCTGAGATTAAGGCTTTCTCTAGCGAAGGTGAAGAAGAAGATGATGATGATTTACCACTGATTGCTCATTCCGCCATTGGGCGAGGAGACCCGGTCCTACCTAACCGCATTCAATTCTAAGATAAATGATACGACCTACGTAATTTACAAACACAACAATCGCTGGTTCTTGGGAAATAAGGAAGTTGTTTTCTTACCTAATAATTTACTTCGCATAGATGGTGAACTAATACAACCTTCGCCGGGATTATATGAGCTATTGTTTTCGAAAGAACCTAAGGTGTATTCAGAAGCTGCATTGCGTCAATACACACGCTTGCTGCGGTCTACTAGCGCGTGTTATAAAAGAAATGATGCGTCATCCAAACGTTATAAAAACACAGATCATGAAAAGTTCGGGCTCATTAAGGATCTTTGTCCTGTCATTGCTTCCCATGAAGGCAGTGGTTTAGTTGAAAAACTAGATTTAAATCGTCGAAAGGAATATGTTTACTGGAACTCGGTAAATGAATTATGTGATCGGCTTAGATTATTACTTGCATCGCAACAATCCGGGAACACGAGCCATTCAAATGAAGTGTTGGCCATACTAGAAGAACTCCTAGAATCTGGCTACATTAAAAAAAAATAAGTAAAAAAAAAATGACTGCCCGACGCGGTATTACGCTTGAACTTCACAAAAGCGCACGCAAAGTCTTTCCTCGGAGACGTGTAATCACTCATGGTCTCGGCGATCTTTTACAAATTGATTTGGTGGAAATGCAGCCTTATCACAGTGCGAATAAAGGATTCAGATATATATTGGTTGCGATTGATGTTTACTCCAAGCGGGCTTACGCGGTTCCGGTACTGAAAAAAACTGCGGGGCTTGTGGCTTTAGCTATGAAACGTATTCTAAAGGACTCTGGACGTTTCACTCACATGCACTCAGACAGCGGTACCGAATTTTATAACAGAAGATTTCAGACATTGATGAAAGAACACGGAATTAACCATTATTCAACCAACAGCGAGCTGAAGGCCTCGGTAGTTGAACGCTTCATTAGAAGTTTAAAATCGCTTTTGTTTACGGAAATGTCTGCTCAGGGAAACTATAAATGGCTACCGCTCTTACCAATAGTTATGGAAATATACAATGGCAGATTTCATAGGACTATCGGTATGAGCCCCAACGAGGTAAAAGATAATTCTCTTCTTAAAACGGTTTACAATATTTTCAAAAAAATAGACCACAGGCGACTTAAGCTAGTGTCGGATATTATGTACGTATCTTAGGAAATAGGGATTTATTTGCAAAAGGTTATTCCGTAAATTGGTCCCACGAGATTTTTAAGGTGATAAAAATACGCAACACTTACCCTAGAACATGCTTCTTGTCTGATCTAGATGGAAATGAAATCAAGGGTGGTTTTAATTCTCAAGAAATTCAAGTGACGAAGTATATAGACACTTATTTAATTAATAAAATCCACAAGTGACTTCCTACACGTCTTCTAGTCAGCTGGAAGGGATTCTCAGAATCAGTAAAAACATGGATTTCTAGAACCGATGTGGAAGACTGATGGAGTGAACCGGCCTTAACAGACTCTAACCGCGGCTCTCTGGAGACCCTTGGAAGGTGGTTGTGACACGTGGTGTGTGGTAGACTCCTGCAGCGCGGTCGCAGCCGTTGCCTAAGGGGTTTTATATTTTTATTTTTTGGTAGCTGGGCTTCTGTCGTCATCATTCCCCTCTGCGAGCGCTTCCCTACGCGGGAGGCAGTGTCTGGGTTATTATTAAATAACAAGGGTGTTGGGGGAACGCGCCGTCGCGACATGTCTGCGAGGCTTGCGCGACACCAGCCCTTATGCTCCCTAGCTTCCTAATTTAGAACCATCCACACAGCCTCCACGGGACGTCAACAACCACCTGCGGATTCACTCCACGTGGCTCCCGGCAACGCCCACCCGGCCACGTGGTGCCAAGCCCACCTCCTGCCCAGGACACGCGCTCAGACAACCAACTGTTTGATTGTTGACAGTGTCCCAGTACCGGCTACCTCTCCCTACTGATGACTTATTTTCATTCAGCTGGATTCATGAGACACAGCAACAGCTTAAACAAACAAAAATATTGTGACAAACTCATGCTGACACAAGTTTAATATGAGCTAGAACCAAAGACAATAAAGAATGCGAGGAAGAAAACCGCAGTACAAGTAGGAATTAGTTGCAGAACCTGTGTTGGGGTTATGAGCAATAACATCAAAATAAAGGTATGAGTAGATGTTGACTAGGCAACTTCCACTATAAACACACTTATTCCACAAGAATGTTGAAACATCAATTGCATGCTTTATCATAGACATATTCACAACCGCCACCATTCGTCCCCACTGAAGCTTGTGGTCACCGTACCAAAACAAATACCATACATAGTATGCTTACAAACAACTGCCACATAAACACACAAAATATTAACATAGCCGCTTTTAATTACATAAATATTGCCCTCTAAAGTTTAGGCAAGAATGACACAAATACTTTATTGGAGTTACTGTCTGTTGGGCATCTGTCATTACATACTGGTTACATTAAACTTAATGCTGTTTACTCGACGTGATCAGTGTTCCGCTGGTGTACTGGTCAGCCGACTCCTCGGTTACTGGCCCGTAAGCTAGCCACTTGTTCAGGCTTTGAGCAGCCAACCAGGGTGGCTCGACTGCATTTTGGATGATGCAGAGCGAGTCGTTACTCACTAAGCTGGTAGCAGGTTACCCTTGGCCTCTTGTATTGTTACTTCCGGAGTTTTTGTAATGTTACCTTGTAGTGTTATCACCGGAGCTCGTGTTTTTCACAGCGTTCTAGCTCTTAGCTATCGGACTGTTCTGACTGCTTTCTGGCCTAGAGAGGGATGGTATCTGTACTCAAGAGGGATGGTATCTGTACTCACACTGCTTGATGACAGCTCTGCTTACTGCTGCAACTTGGTTTGACCTACTCTGTGTTTCTCGCTTACACTAACTTTTCAGATTGTTTCCCCAAACTTCACTTAATATTTTCTTCTGAACAACCCTTAGGGATGGTTACAAAGTAACAGGATTGCAACCCTCCAACCTCTTTCTTCCTATTTACTGTGGAAATACAATTTTTTTTGGGCTGAGGTACTCAGCCAAAACAATATAGGTGGTGAACAAAATAGAAAAATTAAGAAGAATAAAAAAGAAAAAATTTGCTGCAGCATTATTTGATCCAGCGACCCAAAAGTTACTAGACAAGCACGCTGGCAGATGAGCTATGGGCTCGCTCGAGCAGGGAATAACGTGCAATCTACTTGCATCTCGGGTATGCTTCGCAATCTAGCGCAATACCTTTGTGCACCTAATAGTCGAGAGGTGGTCTTCCCCTATGCCAAGTGTACGGAGATATTCTGAGAGCCGGCTACCCTGAGCTCACGTCTGCCAGCTGCACACGTAATAGACATTATGGTATTTAGTATGTTATTGTGTAATTTGTTTTTGACGGACATGGAAAACAATATTTTGAAATATTCAGCAATGAAATTAATTAAATTTAACAAATCAGTGTTATCCACTGCAACGTTTTTACGGCTTGGATCCTCAGGCTTGCAGGTATGTGTTTCTGGCATTTCTGGTTATATATAAGTTAAAAAAAAGTAGTTGTTGACACAATTACATAGTTACTAAATGTTTAGTTGAATCTCTATTAGTTGGCCAATCAGATTTAATTATGCAGTTGTGTAGGGCACTGATATAGAAATTCCTGGAACTTTCAATGAATGGCAGAGAAACCAATATATTTAAAAAGCAATGTTTTTATTGGTTGGATGAGCCACCTGGTACTTTCCTCCCATATGAGTGAAGGCAGCCATATTGTGCAACACTTTGGTCTCAGCATCAACAGTGTACGGTCATGTTATTGTTTATTGTAAGGTAGGAAAGTCATTATGGCCAATGGTCTGGTCCATCGTCTAAATTGAGTATAACAAATTGCAGCAGATACAGGTCTGGGAGGCGACATTTCATGGACATCAAGCACCGGAGCACAAGTCCATTTCTTGTCAGTTCAACTGCCAATGAACTGTTATCATTTAACTATCTAAATCTAAGCCTTGCTTTCTTCTAGTAAGCAAGTTCTCTCGAAACACTTGTTTTGGTGAAGATTTGAAAATTTTTGATCTGCATGAAATAAAAATTTGTGTGACGCAAGTCTTTTTCTTTCAGGACCACCAAAATCCATCAAGAAATAGTTTTTTTTTTCCATACTTCCAAATTTTTAGCCTTATTCATAGGCTGAACATTTTGGACACCTTAAATTTTACTCCATAATCACATAATCATTGTTTACCTTAATGTCTGTAGCTGTGACTCCATAGCCAAATGGGTTGCAACAAACATAATTTGGCAGCTACTGAAATAAAAGAATTAAAAAAATATAGGTTGGATGCGACCAGCGTTCGAGCCCATGGCAAAACTTAAAATGGCTTTACTGCTTGATGACAGCCAGTGCAGGTCAAATATTCAAAAATACGTATGGCAGTCATGATAACAAATCTACATTATTTATGCCTACAGGCACTCCCCAACAGACTACCTTATAAGCCTGTGACTATTTTTAACTTTGGTAGTCCTAGGCCTGACTGGTTACTGTAACTACTTTGAAGGGGTGTGTATAGAATTTGTTTCTCTAAGTTTGTATTTACATTTGTAACATCCTTATCATCATGTGTAAACAGTATGTTATCACACTCTTATTTATACTTTTTTTTTTCTTTAAGTGGAAAACAAAATTTGTCCTTGCAAAAAAATAGCAAAGCATACGTATTGCTAAAGACAGGTGTTTAAGAAACAATTATGGACGCTCTGTAAACTAACAGAAAAATTGTATTGTTTCAGTTACGTAATTAAATTTGGCTCTAGACACGCACGCACGCTGCAGTACCTAGCGTTGTCCGGGCTGATCACTGGGTGATATATTGTCCACGAGTTAAAGCAAAATGGGTAGCGCTATATGAAAGTGTGGTGGCATAGAGAAATGACACACAATTGCTGTTTGTATGTCTATAACCCATGATTTTCTGTTTACCCTTGGTAATTGGTTTAACTGTTTAGAAGTTAATTCGCTGCACCGTCATCTAGTGACGAGTTATGTAATATTCTCCATGTTCAAATATCTATGTATACCAATTTTCCTGGCAATAAATTGCATGCTGCAGCGCCATCTAGTGGTGAGTTACAAAGAAATATAGCATAAAAACAGTTTCCATGAAAAAACACTTGATGTGCCAACTTTCATGGCGATTGGTCAAACGGTGTCAGAGTTTATCAATGTCATACATACCAACATCATATTTTATGTATAGCTATATATGATATTAAAAAAGTACAGTAGAACCCCGATTATCCGTTTTAATGAAGGGGACGAGTGAGTCGGATAATCGAAAATCGCGGTTAGCCGAGTCATACTTGCCTCAAAGGTCATTAGCCCACAGACAGCCATCTGTGGACATTCGGAGATTACATATAAATAACGACCCTAATCTCGGGAACCGTGAGGGGTCGTATCTATTCTCTGTTCACTCTTAGCTGAGTTTTGAAATAAAAAACACCATCGTATCACTGCGCCGCGTCAGCAAGTGATAGGCTGAATTTATCTTGCGTGCCAAGCACTAGTTGCAACACACACAAACTTCAGTACAGTCGGTGCTAATAAAATAATGGTGAATATAACAGGAAAATGGTGCCGTTACCTTTCACGACACAAAAGGAAACAATGTTTATTTTTTGAATAATCGATAAAATAGCACCATAACGTAAGACAACAATATGATAGTGTTACGATTTGGTACTCACCTAATCACTATCTGGCAGTGGTGCTATCCCTTCCAGACTTGAATCAGACCTACCACCACTATCTTCGTCACTACTGTCGTCACTGTCACCGAGAGGAATGATTTACTGGCCCCAACAGCGTGACACATTCACAGTGAGGAGTTGAAGTGGAGCGGTTTGCAATTGAAAACAAAGGAATTCAGTACAAACTTTTACAAAAGTTATCTTAAGAACATTATAAAACTAGATGTTTAGAACTTTGAACACGTTTTAAGCATTTTAAGGAAAATATGTTAAGTCTTGTACAGTTTTTTAAAGAAGTCTGTTACTTTTTTCTGTCGCGACTTGTTTATTTTTCGTTTGATGTTTAATCTTACTTTTCTTAATGTAAGAATATCTGAGAACTCACTTTCTTCTTCCTTTTCCATAAACTGTAAAAGTGTTTCTGTTGACTCTAACGCAGTTTGCAGTCTCACACGTTTTGCTGGAGTCAAATCTTCCCCGTCGCCCTCATCACTTGAACTGACATCGGCGGCCGCGCATGTGTTCGAACTGACAATGTCGTCATCACTTTTAATTTCATACCCAGGAAGCAAGACGTCAGTTTGTAGCCATTCCTCTATGTTTTCTTCATCAACATGAGCAAATTGCTCATTGTTTTTTATAGTCGATTGAAGCGACTCAGCAAAGTTTTCCGTCTCAATGTCTTCTTTTTCAAAGCCGTGGAAGTTATCAGCTGAACCTTCAATGTCACAATACAACTTCCTCCAAGATCTGACTATGTTTACTTTCAAGACCATTCCCCATACCTTAACAACAAGATAAATTGCTTCCTTTAAGTTCATGTTTTTCCATAACTGAACCATTGCCCTATCTTCCTCCAGCAGTAAGTTTAAGAGTTCTCGTCGGTAATGCCTCTTTAATGTTACAATAACACCTTTATCCATTGGCTGAATGAGCGCAGTCACATTTGGAGGCAAATAGGATACAAAAATATTCCCATTTGCTGATTTCAACTCGTTTTCATTTGGATGAGATGGTGCATTATCTAAGAAAAGCATTGCTTTGACCGACAAACCTCTTGACTTAAAAATTCAGAAACATGTGGTACGAATTTGGAATGGAACCACAGTTTAAAAATTTCTCGAGTCATCCAAGCAGATTTATTGTGATAGTAATCAGCTGGAAAATATTTCATTTCCGTGCCCTTAAATGATCGTGGTTTTTTTGCTTTCCCGACACACACTAATTTTAGTTTATCTTCTCCACTAGCATTAGCACAACACATGATTGTGATTCTCTCTTTACTCGATTTGTGGCCAGGCGCAGACTTTTCTTCTGATGCTGCAAGTGTTTTACTTGGTAAGCACTTCCAGTTAAAACCAGTCTCGTCTCCATTATACACTTGGTCCGGAACTAAGTTGTGTCTGTCAATAATCCGCTGGAACTCCTTTTTAAATGCGCTTGCCCCTTCGGTATCGCCGCTAAATTGTTCACCTTCCAAGGACAATTCTCTTATTCCATGACGATCTTTAAATCTTGCCAACCAACCTCGCGATGCACTGAATTCTTCTGTCAGGCCTAGTTTTTTTTTTTTTTAAATTTGAGCCTGCTGTGATAAAATTACGCCACTTAGTGGTACACCCTCCGACCTTTTCTGTTGAAACCATTCAAACAAACAAGCGTCCAAGCTGCTAAATGTGGATTCTTTCATCGTCTTTCGTTTATTTAATCCACTTGAAGTGTCAGCCTGTGAAGCAAACTGAAGGATTTTTTCGCGATTTTTTATGATGTCGCGCACTGTTGTGTTACCGACATCAAACTCAGTCGCAAGTTTTGCAAATGTTTCTCCACTCTGAAATCTTTCTATAATTTTTGTTTTGCTGTCAATTGACAGTACCACTCGCTTTCTTTTCTGTTCATTTGATGACATGATGAAATGTTACGCTCAACACTTCCGCACAACACTACGGTATAATCCGTCGGAATGCAGATCACTGTTACAATACATAAAATTATCACCACCTTCACGCTTCAACAATGTACACTAATGGACTGTCTCCATGCGCCGGGTAATGTCTGTGGCACGGCGCCGTGCTGCGCGCGGGAGTGTACAGTCGGGTCATGCGGACGTGGAATCGCGCACCAGTGTATAATCTATTCACGTATCACGGAACACAAAAATAGTATGTACATACGTATGTATCGACTAGTATTTTTTTTAACTTTCTTTGTATATGAACATGACTGAGTCAAAAGTACTTTGCCCAACATACATTTTGCAAAGTATTTTAACATTTACATACATATTGAGTCATTGGTTATATGTAACTAAAAAATTGGACTTGATGGACATAAATCGCGGTTAATCCGCGAATCGGATGATCGAGTCGCGGATGATCGGGGTTCTACTGTATATTGTTACGGCTGGTAATCTGGCCTGGCCGTAAATGCAGTAGTGGGGAAAGGGGATAGTGATGAAAAGTGATAATGAATTTATTATGAGAGGTAATGGTGAAGGGGAATGTCTGTGAATTGACCAGGATCACGTACTTGTTACTTATGTTCGTGATATCCCTACATGTCCTGTGTGGATGTCAGGGTTTTGGGGGTCAACTGCACCCTTTCTATGCCTGCGTGAGGCAGGAAGAGTGTCAAGACTTTTCTATGATACATGAAGAGAATATACTTAAAGGCATTTATAGCAGGTTCAAGAGTCAACGAGCAGTTTTTACTAACAACGGTAATTGTATCCTGATAACTTTACTGAACGATACTATAGACCAGCGGTTCCCGAAAGGTGTACCGCGGAACCCTGGTGTTCCGTGAGCCAAGACTAATTTCATATAAAGCAAGCACAATTATTGTCAAATAATTTTCTTTGAAGAAGTTGGGATTCTGCCAAGAGAAAATCAGATCATAGAGTTCCCTGGCTGAAAAAAATTGAGAACTGCTGCTATACACATCAAACCATATAAAAACATAAAAAGATAGAAGAATCTCTCACCCTAGCTGGCTGAAGACTTTAAATTGTCTAGTTTTATCGGCCATTGCATTTTATTGAGTCCTGACCTCCTCTTGATGAACACATCTGTTTATGTTGTTTTGTTCCTTTTATTTACAGGTTTACCAACTTTACTCTAAATATTTTTTTTGGTGATTTCTTTATGTTGAAATTTAATTTAATAATGTGTCTAAATCTTTAAATGTTACCATTTTTAACTAATGAAAATTTTAACAATTTGAAATTGGAAAAGTTCGAAGAGGAGAGAAATCCTTACCAAGTTTCTAAGTTCTACATTATCCTTTTTGCGGAACCATTAAGCATCTGGTCACCCATCGGTTGCAGTTTCTTCATGTGGCAAGTGTTGAGTGGCTTGTCTTGTACTGACTGACTGTTATGCCTTATTACACTGGCTTATGTTGCCTGCTACTGAACACGTCTTGTTTGTTTACATAAGTAAGGTGTGCTTTCCCAGTGCGCCATTTCTGAGCTTTTGCTCTTTGCTGATTAGCTGCCTATTCACTCTCTGCTGTTACTTGCCGTGCATCCTCGCTACCTACGTCACTATCCCTACTCCATCTCGGCTCTGCTGACCTAATTCTGCATTCTCAGCTTTTTCGAGGTTACGGTTACTCGTCGAGTGAGGCACACACACCTGTTGTCATGCTGGGCTGTGTTATGCTATCGCTAGCAAACATTCGTTGTGCAACTGGGAGCTGTCCCTGCTGGAATATCGCTGCCTGCATCCTTGTGAACGGTTTACTGCCGACCACCTGTTTCACCACTGGGTGTGTGTCTGGCCCCCTCGTTACCTAATGCATAGACAACTAATCTTTACAGAACTATTTGTAATAAAAAAAACCATCTCTGTTGGTCTCTTAAACTATATAATTATTTATCTGGGAATTTTAGGGCCTCGACAATATATTTGAAGCGAACTAAACATAACATTCAAGAAAACTTAACAATTTGAAAAAAAAAAAGTGTAATTGTGCTAAACTGATTCGCCCTTGTTAAAGATGCATAATTGTGTTGTGAGATAGGTCGTAGCTAATTTTGACAATGTTTTAGTATCTTCCTTCTGTTTCCTAACTGTGTCCTAACCTCAGATGTAGCAGTGCATCATTAGCCAGATACATACGATGCAGGGGATAAAGTGAAACCACCCACGCCGTGAATCACCACGCGAGTCGACTCATGCTGGCCACAGGTGGTGACACTTCATGCCTACTCTCGTGTTGGCGTAGGTTGAAAGAATACAGTGAGATAAGGAAACAGTGTGTGGGTTTAGCAAGTGCAATAACTGTGTTTTTTGATTTGTGATCGAATGTCAGAAAGAGAAAGTGAATATTTGTTTGCAGAACCGTGGGGCTCGACCATCTCTTGTACAGAGCTGTACAAACTCTTGGCTGAAGCTAAAAAGAAGATTCTAATATTTGACGTACGACCAACGTCTGATTATAACAACTCTCACATCACTCTTACAGAAATACTACACATTCCAGAGGAACTTGTAGAAAACGGGTAATTAAGTTAGTAATTTAATTTTAATTAGTAATTAGTAGTTTAGTAAAAAAGATCTTAATTGTATACATTTGTCTTAACTAGCTGCCCGACCCGGCTTCGCACAACTATACTAATGGAAAAAAATTAAGCCACATCTCCCATTTACGATAATGGTAAATAAAAAAAAATTCAGTGAAAATTTATTACAATGCTGTATAATGTACCGGAGAGAAAATGAATAGCACCGATGGTTTCCCGACTCGTGCACGCAACGTACAACTGATGTACCTGTACTTCGCTACGGCAGTCTACAGCAGATCACTCTTGCGCCGCTCATTATACATACCCCTCCTTGTGGGTACGCCACTGCCGCGCAATGCCCGTTGCCATGGAGACGCAGAAGGCATGAACAATGCAAAATCCTGTTCTTATGCATACAAAGTACCCACTGTTGCCTGGTTTTAACCACCCATGGGATCTAATTTTCGGAAAATGTCATCCTGCGTAACATAAGGAACATTACTGTGAAGTTTCAAGTCTGTAAAATATATATACTTGAAAAAAAGGGCAATTTTTGATATTTAAAGTACCCGCAAATTTCAACGGTGATGAGGACTGCACTAACAATGAAATAGTCGTTGCCATAGAGACGAATGAAGCATCAACAAAGCAACAGCCGTTGCCATGGTGATTTCCTACCAAAAACTGGAAATTTTGATATATTACGCCCCTGAAACTCCCCTTGGGATCGGATTTCCACAGAATCCGTTCTTAGTGAGCGTCTACATCACAAAATGAGTAACTGCTAAATTTAAAGTCAATCGGGTGTATAGTTTTAGAGATCTGGTGATGAGTGAGTCAGTGAGTGGTATTTCGCTTATATATAAGACTTCTAGCGCCTGCGGCAGTGTCACCACACACTTTGTACGTGTACTGCATGTTGTATCTAACCCCCTCCAACGCATTTGATTCTAAATTGGACTTTTAGTAAGGATCGCTAATGTTATTGATAATATAATATAGCCTATAGCCTTCCTTGATAAATGTACTATCCAACACTGAAATAATTTTTCAAATCGGACCAGTGGTTCCTGAGATTAGCGCGTTCAAACAAACAAACAAACAAACAAACAAACTTTTCAGCTTAATAATATTAGTATAGATTTAAATCCGCTAAATGTTGATGTTTGGTGTTTGAGGGAGACAACATGACAGCTGTGTTTGACTTCACTCACTGTGCCCCCCCATTCTCTTATCCTCGAATCTCTTGTTGCCTGATGAGGATTCAGAGTGCCTTTAGTGAATTTTGCAACTACGAATTAGAACATATTTGTATTTTGATAGTTACTTTATAATCATCTCCGACAAATACATTTCACTAGAAAAATTTGTTCGTACTTGTTAGAACTTGGATAAATCACATTGCTTAATGCAGTGAAAGGTATACAGTCCTGCGCTCTATGGTTTGGCACGTTCTGTAGTTGGGCTCCAGTCAAGCCGCTTGCATTCTTGGTGGCCAGGCTGTGTTAGTTTTTTTGGATTACATTTCACGTCACATTTTTACATTTGGTATTACAGTGAAAACTGTATCGACGCTCGATAATCAGGCAAAGTCATCAATCCTGCATAGCCATGATCCAGAACCTGCTGGTTAAAAACAATTTCACTCCATTATTGCTGACCTCAAAACAATAAAATAATAACATAGTACGTAATTATTGAGAGTTATGAATACCAGGACAAGTTATCTATGGTATTTTATTAAGAAAACTTAATATGCAATACCTGAAATCTGTATAACTATGTTCTAATTACATTGTATTTATTGCAATAGGCTAGTTAATTTTCTGAGTGCTTGTGACAACATACCACAACTCAGCCAGGCCCGAGGCTTGTCCAGCACGACTGTGGCGGTTCTCAGATTATACTGAGTTTCGTGAAAGACGCCATAAATAAAACAATTATTTGGTTATGATCAAGCCTGTAACCAAAATTCTAACTTTAAAGATGTAAAGAACCCTACAAGGCCTCAGACATCTGCTACAACAGTAGATGTGAATGAGGTTTTATTTCTGGGTGTATGCTGAAGTGTCTTGACCTTGTTTCATGCCATGAGATACTTGTTGTTCAGCCTTGCAGAATGTTTTTATAATAGTGTTACAAACACAGGCAAGACAGCAGTGCACGCCAGGTTGGGAGTGTGCTGGCGGCCACGCACGGCACTGACGTCACGCGCCGTCCATTGACGTAAGACACGTCATGAATGCCTGGCCTGATTACAAGGGTTCTCACTACCTTTGCTCCCCGTGCAGTGTCCCGCCTCAGGCTATTATCACCTTTAGCGGCCTGGGAATTCTGGGCTTACAAAGGTTGCCGCGAGAAATGGCTTGAATAATGCAGCCATTCTCGAATTTTTGGGCGTCGAGTCAGCCCGGGATGATGTGACTCATCACAGCCACTCTCGTCGGTTCGAGAAGGGTGCCACAAGTATTTAAGCAGCAACGCTGGCCTCCACGGGAGTTCGGCGGAGTTCCGAGAGTTCCATGAGCAAAGGGATTTGCGACATCTGCAAAGAGTGCACTAGAGTGGCGCGACACGGAGTTTGATTGGATCGTGGGAGTGCGGCGACTGAGTGGCACGAGGCGGACAGGTGTGAGGTAAGAGGCGAACCAATGTTGAGACTAGCTCCCAGTGAGGAGTGCGAACTCTGGAACTTGATTGACATTGAGTGACTTGCATATAAACATTTTTAAGTGCAATTGATTGGTGATCAGACATTTTTAAGTACAATTATTTATTAGTAATGTTAATATTAGTAATTTATAAAACTTTAAAAAAACTTAATTGGGCTATCCCTTACAAATCCAGTTCTCCCCCACATCATAAATCGTAACATTTTGGGTGTCGGAAGTGGGATAGCCCTAATGAAATGTTTTACGAATAGTTCATAGTAAATTAATAAAATTTAAGATAAATTAGACTTTTGTTTTTCTAATTTAATTGTAGTTAGTTTTGAGTAGTAAAGGTAGTGTTAGTTTTAAGCAGGAATTTAGGTTAGCTCGAAGGTGAACTTGTAGTGTATTATAGGACAGTAGTGATAGTGACAGTTTAATAGTGTATGTGGACCAGTAAAATGGCCGCTGATGAACTCAAAAATATAAAGGCTTTCTTGGCTGAAATGAACAATAAAATGGAGAGTAACCAAGAAGAGATGAAAAAAAAATTATAATAGCCAAGAAGTGATGAAGAGTGAAATGAAGAACTGCCAAGAAGAGATGAAGAATTCCATGAAGGTTTAAGGTATGGCGACCAACACATGGGCGAGGTGTACAGAACAGCCCTGAAGACACATCGACAGAGATCTTCAGAAACACTAAAAAATATCAGAAGATGACATAGAGTGGTTCACACACCTCCCTACCCAGAAGAACCAACAGAGTTCTGCCAGTAGCTAGTCACTAGTGATTTTATAGAGGTTTAGCAAACTCTTCATTTGGCCCGGCACAAGAGGAGCTGCGAGGCCTTGGTCCATACCCTAGAAATCGAGGCAGCATGCAATGCCTCAAGAAACACAAGCATCAGGACAAGAAGAGCTGGACTGGAGCCTTACAAGGGAGCAAATGCTAGAAACAACACTAATGGAATAGATATTCTCAGGGCATTGAAGAAGCTGCTAAATGACACTCCAGGTAACCAGATCAGAAGAGCAGGAGAATGCCCGTGATGCTTCATCTGTAATGAACCAGGACACAACCAGTGGGACTGTCGGACATGCAGCAAGACATCGCAGCAGGAAGAGAAACAGGAAGATCAACAGAGAAACGAACAGGAGCTAGTGTGAGGGGGTACATGCCAGCTCTACAGGAATTGGTAGCTCCTACGTTTTTTCCTGTATCCGTACTTCGTAGAGGCCATGGCAGTTTATTGCTTAATGGATGATCTATGGCAGACAATATTTACTTACTTTTGACACAGAGTCATCTGCATCTATAGTTCATACTTACATTTACATTGTAAGTAAAGAAAGCTGAAGAGTACACCCATCCCATATAGATTCAAAACAGCCACCGGAGACACTTCACCTGTGTATGGACAGCTGGATTGGGAGTAAGGAGTGGAACTTGAACATTATCACAGACCTTTCTTGTTGCTGATATCACAGATTAGGTAATTTTAGGAGTGGACATCATTAATCGATACAGATTCATTATTGACATGGAAGGACAGACACTGCGTATTAAAGATGAAGAGGTGGTCTTGTTTATCCCCCACCAATTAGAATTTCCTTTAATGCAAGTGGTAGTTAGCGAATCTGATTCAATTCCAGCTTACCATGAGCGGATAATAGCAGCTAGGATTATAGGAGATCCTAGAGGTAATATGAGTTACCTGATTGAGCCAGATATGACATTAGGATCAAAGACTCTCCTGGTCGCTTGAAGCATTGCAAGGTTTGGCAAGGTTGTACCAGTCAGGGTGGCCAACGCAAACAAGGATTATAAAACAAGGAGACCCAATAGCTAGCTGTGAACCAGTCTCTTGGGTAGGCCTGTTTGAGTCTTCCTCACCTATTAGACATGCTGAGCAACCACTGAACCCAAATCTAGAACATTTTCTAAGGCAATGCTGAAATAATCTAACAGTTGAAGAAATAGAAGTAGTCACAGATTTTCTGGTAAGCAACCAGGATGTTTTTTCCTTAGGGAATGCTATCACATCAATACAGCAAGCACCATGGTGGCTGCCTCTAGCAAAACAGGAATAAGCAGAGAAGTTGATAGCGGGTTGATGGAGGGTGGTGTAATGGAACCATCAGCGAGCTCTTTGGTTTCCCCAGTTGTTTTAGTGGCAAAGAGGGATGGCCAACTGAGGTTCTTTGAGGACTACCGGAAGCTGAATGACGTCACAAAAAAAAAAAAAAAAGCTACCCCTCACATGTATTGATGACACACTTGATACACTCTCTGGCACCAGATGGTTCTCTACACTGGAGCTGAAGAATGGTTACTGGCAAGTGGAGCTACACCCAGAGGATAAGAAGAAGACTGCCTTCACGACAGGTAGTGGTCTGTTCCAGTTCATTGTGTTACCATTTGGATTATGTAATGCTCCTGCAACTTTTGAGAGATTGATGTAACTTGTTCTCCATGGCTTGACTTGGAAAACATCCCTAGTATACCTGGACGACATTATTGTGGTGGGAAATACGAAGAAGGAACTTTTGCGAAATCTCCAGGATGAATACCCATCTTAAGTTAAGTCCTAAGAGGTGCTTCCTTTTCCAACATGAGGTAACATTTCTGGGACATATTGTATCACATGATGGAGTGCGAACAGATCCTGAGAAGATCCGTTCTGTTAAGGAGCGTTCTCAACCTAAGGATAAGCATGAAGTAAGGAGTTTCGTGGGACTCTGTTTGTGCCTGGGTTCTCGACAATCGCAAAACCATTGAATCGGCTGATCGAGGACAAGAGACAATTTATATGGACTTCAGCATGTGAGACAGCCTTTCAAGAACCTCAAGGAATCCCTTTGTACTACCCCCATACTTGCCTACCCCTGTCAAAATGGAGAGTGTATCATTTACACAGTTGCAAGCGGAGATGGGTTCGGTGCTGTACTTTCCAGGTTCAAGATGGAAATGAATGAGTACTACAACAAAGTTTTGTCTAAGCCTGAACGCAACTATTGCATCACAACACGAGTACACTTGGCTGTAGTGAAGTGTCTGCAACATTTCCACAAATATTTATATGGTAGAAAATTACTTTTACACACTGAACATGCTGCACTTACGTGGCTACTACAGTTCAAGGTTCCAGAGGGACAACTTGCTAGGTATATTGAACAGATACAGCAATATGATTGTCGGATAGAACACACAAAAGGCCAATTTCACAGCAATGCCGATGCCCTCTCACAAAGACCTCGCAAGGTAGACTGCAAACATTGCAATAGGGCAGAGAAAAATGAGGTAATTGAAGATGTTCAACAAACAACAATAACTAACGGGAAAGATAAATGGAATAATGTCAGATTGAAAACAGCGTAGCAGCACTGGCACTCATTACAAGCTGGCTAGAGAATGGTACTGGATGTCCAATATGGCATAAGTTCTCCAGTGACCGAAGGGCTGTGAAAGCTTCCTCGTTACAGTGAGATTCATTGAGGATGGTGAATGGGCTACTAATGAGGGCATTGGAGAGTCCAAATGGAAAAGTAGTTACACAGGATGTTGAAAGAAATCCATGATGGTACCTCTGAGGGTCATCTGAGGGTGAACAAAACTCTAGCCAAGACCCGTCAATGTTACTATTGGTTGAGGTTTTGCCAGAATGTGGCTTGTTGTAGACAATGTGAAGCATACTCAGCTAAAAAAGGGTCACAACACCGGAGTCATGGGAAAATGAGGACCTAAAATGTAAGTGGTCCGTTTGAGAGGATGGCCATCGATATTGCTGGACCATTTTCCAAGACTAAAGATGGTAACTGGTATATTCTGGTAGCAATGGATTACTTCAGTAAGTGGCCAGAGGCTTATGCACTTCCTAACCAAAAAGCCACTACCATTGTGGCTGCGATACTCAACAACTTCATTTGCAGTTTTGGGGTACCAACGGAGATACACTCAGACCAAGGCCGCAATTTCGAGTCAACGATATTTCAGGATTTGTGTTGGTTACTGGGAATAAATAAAACCAGGCTACAGCCCTATATCCTCAGTCTGATGGCATGGTGGAGAGGTTCAACAGAACTCCTTTGTCTAGGTTGTGGCTGAGCATTAACAGGATTGGGAGCAACACATCCAGTTGTTCCTGATGTCATATAGGTCTGCCATCCATGACTGCAGTGGGTAGACTCCTGCGAGTATTGTGTTTGGACAGGAGTTGAGGTTGCCCTGTGATGTCAAGTTAGGTTGTCCTCGCAGGGAGCCGACCAGCACCACTGTTTATGTGAATGGTGCTTATACATGAAGAAGCTCGCAAAAATCTTTGATTAGCGATGAATTGAATGAAGACAAGGTACGACCTAAAGGCTAACTCAACCGGATTTCATTTGGATGATTTGGTGTGGCTGTACAACCTGCAACGAAGAGAAGGAAGGTGCCCTAAGCCTCAAGCAGCGTGAGAAGGCTGGTATGAAGTCTTGAAGTGGCTAAATGATGTGGTCTACCGCATCCAGAGAGGAAAGAGGGGACGGATGAAAGTGGTACATTTAGACCCATTGAGGGACTATGCCAAAAGGGACGCGTTACCTATTCAGGACGAACAGTTTTAAGAAGCGGGCAGTGTTGCGAATGCAGACAGACAGCAATGCACGCCAGGTTCAGAGCGGGCTGGCAGCCATGCACTGCGGCCACAGACATCACGCATCATCCATTGAAGTAAGGCATGCCACGTGTGCCTGGCTGGATTACAAGGGTCTTTGCCAATCTCTTGCCCCTCTGTTCCCGTGTATCCTGCCTCGGGCTATTATCACCTTTAGTGGCCTGGGAATTCTGAACTTACAGAGGTTTCCGCATGGAATGGCGTGAATAAACACCACAATTCTTGATGTTTCAAATGTCGGGTCGCCCCAGAATGCAGCGATTCTTAACTGCTGCTCTTGTCGGTTTGGAAGGGTGCCACAAGTATTTAAGCAGCGACGCCAGCCTCTGTGGGAGTTCGGAGAGTTCCATGAGTGAAAGGAAGCGCAACATCGGCGAAGAAGATTAGAGTTCTCCCCCCCCCTCCCTAGTGAGGTGCGATGCAGAATTCAACTGGTTCATGAGAGTGCGGTGACTGAGTGGCGTGAGGCTGTGAGTGTGTGGACAGGTGTGAAGTAAGGGGTGAACCACTTTGGAGCCTAGCTCCAGTGAGGAGTGTGAACTGTGGAACTTTTCAGACAATGAGTCACTTGCGAATAAACATTTTTAAGTGCAAGTGATTGGTGACCAGACATTTTTAAGTATAATTATTTATTATAAATTTTAATATTAGTAATTAATAAAACTAATAAAAATTAATTGTGCTATCCCTTACGAACCCAATTCTACCCTACATCATAAATAGTAACAATAGGTTATGTAGCACCTGTCTTTGACGGAAAGTATTATAGTAACACAGCTGTCTTGTAAACTTAATCCAAGCACACCCCAGAGGTTGTGTAACATTGCTTAGGCATAGTTGATAACTCATGTCTGTAAATTGTATTGTATGTTCTTTGTGATTATTTATTTGTGATAAAGATATTGTAACGACCCAGATTACAGCCTTCCTCATGCAATCCAATAATGATAATTTGTTATAAATTTTTTTGTCAAATTTCAGGTTAGATTTAAAATTTTTTTCCTTTTAGACGTTATTGTGAACAAAATTCTCAGGGTTTATGGTTTTTATTTTTAAAATGCATAAGTTTATTTTTGAAGTAATTTTTTTGCTGGCTTCTTTGTGTGGGAAGGCATGCTGACGTAATTTTCCTTAGTTTTTTCCACGACCGAGGCTTTGTTTCAAATGCTAGGCCTGTGAGTCACGGTCACGGGAGTGTGAGAAAGAGACAAAATCGCTGCGTCGTGGGAACAGAAGTAAGCATTTCGTGGAAGTTATTGTTGCCATGCACCGTGATTGGCCGAGAAATACGTCAGCGAGCCCAGGAAACTGCCCGCACAAAGGGAAGGAATGCTGAAAGCTCAGTCATTGTCCGAGCACAGGGCAGGACAGTTGTTCGGGCACCGGGCCGAGCAGACTGTGGTCGGGCGATGGCTCCGTGTTTTATTGTTTTTTTTTTATGTACTTATAATTAATATTTATTCTGTTTGTACGGAATAAAGTGATTTTTAAATGAATTAAAAAAAAAAAACAACAGGTAGTACATTGAACATTGTGTATAAATTTTTTCGTGACCGGCTACTAACCTGTATGTTCCACTCATCACCTAATTTTGAACTAGCCATAGGTGGTGAGTGGTGACAATATAAAATACAATTCTTGGATGTGTGCTGATGTGAAGATTCCTATTTCCTTTAAACCAATCAGAATTGGAGTTATATCTTTACAATCCTACAGGAAAATATTTCATGTTATTTCTGAACCTTTACGTGAATTAGGTTGCTTTATGCTAAACTGGTTCAAAATAAATAACCAGAATATTTTGATACAATTACTTTTACTGGTCATATCATTTAAAGATGTAAAATAATATATTAATTTTTTTTTTAATAAATGCTGTAGAACAAGATCAAATATAAACAGTTACCTTTACATAAGGTTTTAAATTTGTAGTTGGTGTTATTACATTTTATATATATTGATTGAGGAGAGAGTGTAATCTGGAAATTAAATATTTTCAGTGCTTCTGATACATAAATTATGTAGATTAATATTTTTACTTCCATAGCTGCAGATGAGAAATCAGGATGCCTCGGAACACACGTATTAGACTAGTCATGTCATTGTGGTCTAATTGAATCAAGTAGGGAGATGTGCATGGGACTTCTACTTTCGGTAATGTAGTGTTAAAACAAAAGAGAAACACAACAAAAACTGACGCAGAAAGGTTAATGTTTAAGGGGAAGTATTTAAATAAAAATTATTGATTCCAGTTACCAATCATGTGGGTTGATCACAAGTCACCACGTCACACAGTGGGGCCAAATCGCAAAAAGCTGGCCAAAACCTCAGATTAACTTGTATTCAAACATAAATTGGTATACAAGGGTTTTCAAGGCCGCTGGTTACAAATAACAAAAAATAATTACTGTAAACAAAATAGTGAGTCCAATATGGCGGACAAAAGTGAAAAAATATCGAAATTAGGTAGCAAAATGTTGGGGAGGTGGGAGATTTTAGATGTTTGAAAATTCGAAGGGCTTATGATTAGTACGAAACTCAACATTCCAAATATAAATATATATATATATATAAAAGCATTTTCATAAAACCAATTTTTTTTTGGATCTTCGGTTTAGTTTGTCACTAAAATATTATATTAAACTATCTATATTAATATTCTTAATTACATAAAATAAAATGTAATTTTTACAAAAAAAAAACAAACTTTTTCTAATTGAAATCTTCATCAGAGTCAACATCCGAGTCTGCATCAACATCCGAGTCTGCATCAACATCCGAGTCGGGATACAAGGTAGGGCCAATTTCAGTTTTATTGTCAGTGGTTAATGCAGGAGAGAGTAGTAAGTTTATAGCTTCCTGGCATAAACTCTTTAATTTCTTCTGTGGTAATTTTCTGATACTGGAAATGTAGGGATCGGAAGTAATCATGAGTCTACTAAAAATATCTTCCATGGTTTTTGTTCTGGAACACTTTCGTGAGAAGTCTTCACGATATCTTTTAATATCCTTGTTACGAGCTTCTTGAGCATCTTCAGATAACTGGCCAATTGGAAACAATGCGTGAGCGATTATAATTGGACCATGAATTAGTACTTTATGCACCGAAGTTGGCATATAATACCAAGGGTATAGTTCAACAAATTTTCTTGCTGTTTCCAATGCATATACTTGAAACTTATCACAGTCTATATCATAGCCACTCGAAATAACTTGCAGAATCACATGAAAACGTTTGATTAAGATTTTGTCCAACCCTGTTATCGAAGCAGACACAGCCGAGTTTTCGAAAAAACGCCGCGCTGTATTCCCATCATTTGTACTTCCGTATCCTGGCTTTGGACGATCAACTGTTAATCCTAACCTTACACGAAATTCTTTTTGAAGGACTCTCTTGCAGTTTTCAGTCATCTGCTTCTCTTCCACACTGCGAATTTGCCACTTTGTAATGCCAAGTCTGTAGGACAAATGCAAACAGCATTCAAAGAAACGTATCCAAGCATGTAATGTCGACAATCCAAACTTTATGTTTGCTTCATCAACCTTCATTTTTACAATAGAATCAATATCATTAAAATTTTTGCTTGTTGCTCCACACAGATAGCAACGTTGCGCAGATTTCGTAGATGTCACTGCATTGCACACTTTAGTATAGATCATTGTGAATGCCATATTGTACATAATCGTTATTTCTTTTTCATCGATTACAGTTTCGAAAGGCACAAGTTTCTTTATCTGTTCTTCGAAGTGTTGCACTTCATCCACTGTCGTCTCTCTGTCTTCGTGCAAAAACTGAAGTCTTAGTGGTCTACAGAATCGTGTAGACGAAGACCTAGGATTCTTCCAAACTACTATTTTTGCCTTAGATTTAGAATCAACAGAAATAAGTTGTAATGGCACAACTGAAGTAAATAAAACATTTGAATCTGATTTGCTGCCATTCACAAACGTCTGCTTATATTCACTTTGTCCAGAACTTCCATCGCAACCCCACTTGCACATTAAGTTCATACTGCTTACATTTTCTTGAGACAAACTTCTAATTATGTCACTTTGGAGAAATAAAATGTGCTGAACAGTATGGTCCAATAATGCTTGTAAATTTACTTCTGCACTACTTTCTGTAATAATAATAGCCCTTGGAATTGGAAAACACCTCTTTTTTGCTTCCACTACTTTCTTATAGGGAGGATACAGATTACAATGATTGGCTATGCTCAAAGATCTTATTCCTTGATATTGTCCTTTGGATAATTTACATTCAATCAAAAGGGAAAGTACAGCATCAGATAGAGTATTTTCAGTTTTTGATAGATAAGATTCTCTATACTTGGAAGCTTTCGATGGAGTTGACAATGCTATATCTTTCAAAACTTTAGAAGCTTCTAATTGTCCTGTAGAACGTAAGCTCATTTGAGCAGCATACGACAACTCGTTCGAGCTTAACTTTGCACGAATTTCTTCGGTCTTCCTTTGCTTTGATCTTTCACTGCATAAGATAAAGTCAGTAGAAGGACGACCGCCGATATTGGTAGGTGAACTCTGAGAAGTACCAGGCAAAGTAAAGAATACAGGCGCATCAAGCCATTCCTTGTTTTTCTGAAAAAATATATCCTTGGTTCTACTGGCCTTTTGCCACATTTCCCTCATTTTATGAAACAGCGCTGAAAATGATGCTTTCTCAACTTCACGTACATGTATCGAGAGTCCAATGTTTTCAGAAATTTTTTCTTTCAAGTAATCTATTATATCAGTTAATCCATCTTTTAAATGCTTTTCAACTATTACAAAAACTTCTTTCCTCGTTAATTGTATTTTTGTGTCTTCAGATCCTGTAACAAAATAAAAATAATATAGTCTGTAAAGATTTACAAGCCCTTTTCTTATAAACTAGGTTGTACTAGAATCACAAGCAAAAATTGTTAAACATGTTCTGGTGTATTTTTCAAAACACTTAAGTAAAGAAATGAATAAAATAAGTATTTTTAAAGAATTTTATCAAAAATTAAATGGATTATTTACCAACATAAAATGACAAATGTTGCTTATTCAGTTGAAAAATGGACAAGCTCATTAAATATTAACTTGTGAAGAAATACGTTTTTTTAATGAAAAATTCACAATTTCCAAGACTTTGGTTTATTCATATTATAAATTATGACTTGTTCTTATATTATGTTTATATTATAGAAATAACTAATAATTAAAATAACGATTACATTAAGATGAGTTATAGCTGTAACCCTGCATTGTTGGAAACATAGGTTATGGCTGTACCTAACCTTACATTGTTCGAAACATAAGTTAAAGTATTATTTATATAGTTTGCAATATAATCTCAGTCATGCATAATTCTTAATTAACAAATAAGCCCCGAAAAAAACCTCTCTTTCTAACATAACAAAGCCAAACGCATGACTAATCGGAAAATTATGTAGGTTATATAAATTTTTGATACAAATCTAAAAACACGCGCATGTGAAGGATAATATATAACATTTAAATAGGCAGCTAAAGGCAGCTAATTGTTGTGAATTTTGTAAGATGATAGATTGATCTAAAGGCATGAACTTATATCTTTGTGTTATATGGTGTTATATGCAACTTTTTACCTTATATAAACTATAAATAACTAAAATGTCATAGTTTTGCTAAGGGCTTTGAGTTAAAAGTTCTTTAAGGAAGAATAAATTTTAATTTTGTAATGCCATAATAAAAATATAATCTACATACCTCCAGGAATGTCGTCCATGTCACAGAATAAAAAATAATCACTTCACTTTCACGTGATTCAATTTCTGAGAAACGGTATTTTTTGTTGCAGTAATGCTCACTCGATACATTTTCCACGATGGCTGACTTTGAACTGAAAAATCAAAGATAGATGCAAAGCCAAGAACTTCCACTTTCGCAGATAGACACCCAAGATATTCCACTACCAACTCCACCAGTCAAAATTACTCTAGCGTAGATTTCCAATTTTGAGGTTTTGGCCACCTTTTCAGGGTTTGGCCCCACTGTGCGTCATGATGACAGCAAGGCTGGAGAACATGACAACCCACATTTTGGCTCGCTGCACAAACACAAACCATAGGAGCTTTAGGCTGGAGCTAGTACCAACACTAAATAATGGTTTGCAAGGTTTTTGTGAGAGACTATTCCCGACTTGTGCGATTTCATCTCACGTAATACAACTTTGCCCACGAACAACATGAGTAACACAAATAACAGTCCCAACTGGCAGTGACGATGGTACAACAGTTAATGGCGACTGGCGTTATTGCCCTGGGCTGGCTGGACAGTGGAAGAATACTCACTGGGTTGTGCGCTAGGCTTCACTTTGATAGTTTTAGGGCTATAAGGCAAGGAAATGGCTCATGCAAGAACACGTGAACAAGAAAGATGTTGCCAAGCTGCAGAGCGGAGCTCGGGGGGAGGCGGGAGTTAGCCAAAGGACACAGCAGAAGTGCCAATGAAGTGACATGAGACAGAGTAGAGGGTACACAGGCTGTGCTTGGAACGGCAGTGGTGAAAGTGAAATTGAGCTACCGACGACGAGCAATGGGAAACTTGTTACTGATGGGAGATCTGATAAACTTTTCATGAAGTAAAAAACATGTAAATCTCAAATATTAAAAAAGCCATTAAAAATATAAATCAATTCAATATAAATCTATAATTAAATTAAAATTTTTATCATGCCATAAAATTACCTAAAAATCTCACAAAATTCCTTCTGCTGTAGACTGTGGCCAACTCCCCTTATACCGGGGTAGCTGCACACGCCCGCACTCGCCACGCCAGTCCCGTGTACGCGTCACCACTGACATACTGATACTGAGAGTGTAAAGAAATTAAGTTTAACAGACGCGCATCGACTGGTCTAATATTTGGCAAGTGCGCAAAAAAATATATTAGCATACTAAATTTACCGACAGTCCTGGAAACTCTATCGTGATAGGTATGATAATGAATTACCAAATCTAAGATGCTCAAACTTAAATACTGTAAAAAGGTAAAGGGACTTAAAAGGTAAATTCTAGGTATCATTTAAATTGGTATAATTACTTTCTCGACATGTAACGACATGGGTTTACAGACACTCTTGTACTATAATTAATTCTAATCCAAAGTCCCAAAAAAGTCTATTACGGAGGAGGGGGGGAGGAACCGAAATAATGACGTTCTTCAGCCTAGATGATCCAACCACTAAATCCCGTCGCTGCACTCTGTTTTCAAAACACATCTTCTGTAAGTCATACCAGCCGGGGAAAGAAGTACAAAAATGCAGTTCTCACACTTACTTGTTACTGAATCATACCTCTGAAGCCGGTGACTGCCGGGGTCGGGTGTAAACCCCACTCACTTTTTGCGCCTCTTGCATCGCACTGCTTCTGTGGCCCGTGCACTAGGCCCACACTATCGCGCTCTCGTATACCACCACTTATTTCGCTTCGCCAAACGTGTCGTGGCATTACCGTCATATTGCCGTTAATTCTTGTTCACGTAACGTAACACAACTTGCCCATTACTGGGAAGCGATTTCTACTCAGCACGTGCAGTTCCGCGACCGGCCGTCAAACACACACTCCCCTCGCAAAAACAGCTGGCAGCCGCCTCCCCTTGTCACGTCAGCTGACGTCACCCCCCCTCCTCTACTACCACCCCTCACTCCGCTAGATCGTTCTGGTTACTTCTTGTAGGTCCCACTACAGAGTAAGAGTACTTAACGTAAAATAAACCAAGTATACTATTAAAAAGTTACAATAAATAAATATTAAAATACACCATTAAATAATATAAGGACATAAATAGTGTTATAAAAAAATTAAATCATCTTAAAATAAACTTTACGCAAAATAATAATAATAATAACCAAGACGACTGAGGCCGCCTCAAGTGGCCTCAAGACATAAAGACAAAAAAATTAAAATGTAACTGTTAATTATCTTTTTAAGGAAATCTAAGTGAACATAATCTAAAGAGCTGTTTCACATGGGCAACTGAGTTGCCAGTGATCGATCGCTCACAAGTTGCAGAGACCTGGCAACTGCAGTTGCCGTTTCGGAAACATTTCAATGATAGTTGCCCAAGTGCCAAGGAGATCCCAGTCGATATTACCCAGTGTTCAGCTGTTCGCTGAAGTGAGCAACCTGCTCTTGTGCTGTGGGAGTTAATACATTTTTAATTGCATTCATAGTGGGTGAATGTGTCCGTAGGAAGAAAAAGAAGTCAAGAAAAAGGACGTTATGGACACATCCTATAAATGCTGCCAGATTAAAGGAAGGAGCCTACTCTTTATTATTTCCTCAATTTTTTAAATAATGATAAAAAATTTTTAACTACTTTAGTATCTCATTAGCAATGTTCAGTGAACTGTACCAAATTTTTAAGAGTTGTGAAATAGTACACCTGTTGAGAAATCAGTAGCAGTCACAATGAGGTATTAATTGGTTGAATTACATGATACAATAAAATAACTAGTCAACTATGCTAATTTTAATGAACACTGGTTTTTAAGATATTTTATCATGAGTTAAATATATCAAGCATAATTTCTAATTATTATGGCTCTATAATAACCAATGAATAGTCAATTGGTGGTATTTAACTTGGTCAATAAATTTTACATGACTTTTTTGTACAAGTTTATTAGCATAATCAACATTATAAAGATTTCCTACCAAATCAATTAATGTATCGGTATTAAACGTAGCACACATGTTTTGCAGTAAAAAATTAGGCAAGTTGACGAGAACAGTTGCCCGTATGAAAGCTCTCACTAAATGAATGGTGGGTGATGGTGACGGGTGATTTCTGGGTGACTGATAGAGAAACTACGAGCAACTATCGCTTGAGTTGCTGGACAGTTGACGAGACAGTTGCCCGTGTGAACACTCACAGGAAGTCCCTATCAAGACAATGAAAAAAGTGAAGTAGCATAATATGCTTCATAGTCTTGGAACTAATTCCAAGGCCTAATTTTGCTAGAAATTTTTTTTGCCTCACTTACAAGTATTTTTAAAAAACATTTTTGTAATAGTATGAATGCTATGCAAATTTTAGTTATGAAGCATTCAGGTATTTTTGAAGTAAATTAACATCTCATTTGTAGAAACCTGAAGTACCTTACTTTTAATGCTTGTAGTAATTTGAGTTGGTAGTGATTAGACGTTAGGAAACTTTATTTGAACAAGTTCATCCTATTTATATATCCTATATATTTTTTAACTGTTCAAACTCATTAACCAAGCATCTCAGAGTGTTAGGCATATGTGTACTAATTATACTTTTTGAACTAATGTACTAACAGTATCATTGTGTTTATCTATGCTTCATTTGTTCATGTCAAAGAATAATTATTAAGTTTTGCGTGTTTCTGTATTTCTGATGTTGAACATTGTCGTTGAATTTTAAGATGAAGCTATGAATTTATTCATATTTTAATTAAAGATTGGTTGAAAACTTTTTGAATAGTAAAATGTAACACTCTTAAGAATGCATTGCTCTTCTTTAATTTGTTGTGTGATCAAACAGCTGTGTAGTTGTGCACAGTTGGGAGGGATGAATAGTTGTCTTGCTGGTTTTAACCAGTGAGTGAGGGGTAGTTGTACTTTCCTTAGTGTTGCTGCTGCTTCGGCAGTCAAAGTGCATCCTTTCTTTTTCCTCTCCCAGTGCACTGCAGGAACATTAAGCCAGTTTTACAGCACATTCCACCTCTATTATAAGTGCTTTATCAATATATTAAATTGTAGGGTAGCTAGGGTTGGTGTAGAGTCACTACAGTGCACTGGGAGCCAAACTTTAACTCAAACATTCAGGCAATAAAAGACATCATCCACATCATCATCAAAATCATCATTATCATCTGCATCTGCTCGTCATACATTCATCATCCCTATAATATTCATCCACGTCCGCTTCAACATCATCATCATCCTGCTGTGGTTAGCAACAAAAAAAACATTTGAGGGTAACAGTGACCAGCAACAAACTACCAGTCACAAACCAACAGCATTTTAAATGCAACAGCTATCTTCAAAATCATTAAATTGCTCTTCACAGTACAATATAACTTTTAGGCTGCCAACAGAAATAATTACTTCGCCTCTGGAAAAATTATAAATACATTTCCATCAAACAATTTTAAAACATTCTTAAAAGAATCGATTATCATTTAGAGATTTTCCACACCCGTAACCTAAAAGGGTAAAGCATTAATTACAATAAAAGTTATAGTTGTATCTATTGTTACAGCAGGTAAACACACTCTGTGTACCATTTATGTTACTTTGAGGCAGTATAGGTAAATCAGATTAAGAATATATATAATAGTGGATATAACGGTGGATCTTTAAGTTTCACAAGGATATGAGGAATGAACAGAAACAAGGTATGATTCCGTCTGAATATAATTACTCCATATTTATTAAAGGAAACTTATAGCAGATAAAAAATGTGTTAAAATACAATTTCAATTACATAATTAAAGAGCTCTCAGATATATTTAAAAAAAAAGTATGGGCCGGCCCTAAATTAATTATTAAAGGTATCACTTATTATAAATAAACCAACTCAATTAAATTAAAGAAAAGGAAATACAAAGCGGTATAACAATCCCAATGTATATTCTTAAAGTCCAGAACTGAAGTTTTATATAATTAATTTCTTCGAATGTAGTAATTTAAAGAATGTTCCAAAAAGGTTCAGAAATACTGCAGCACCGGAGGTCGGTGGTTCACTGCCCGGAGATCAGTATTCAACATGGTGCCAGGGCCTCTGTTTGTTGAAAAGGAAGAGCGTGAAAATGCTAATTCTGGATCCGGCTCTTGGACCCTGTCTGTGAACAGTCCGAATCAACCATGATCAGAACTAGTACACAGACAGTTAGTAAACTGGGCAGAAAATGCCCGCAAAAGATAAGGGGAGGTTGGGGAATATAGCTGATAGTAACTCACCAGACAGGGAAGTTGGCTTCTAGTTTCTGATGCGTCGCCAGTCTGGATCTGGAGCTCGCGGAAACGCGGGAGGCTCGAACATTTCCATTATTTCAAAAATAATATATTTAAAAGGAATAACTATTATTCTGAGTACTGTACAAATGGACTAAACTACTTAAAGAAAATTTACAGGGATAGCATCCCTTGTCCAATCGACTACATCGTCGGTTGCGGCCGGATGGAAGTCTTGTAGTGCGTCTTGTTGATATGCCGATAATCTCAAACAGTCCGTCTGGAATTGCGACGCAAAGTGTCCGCGGAGGAGCTGCGTCTCGTAATTAAAAGGAAATGCTCAAACCAAAGTTGTGGGGGGGGGGGGGGGGGAAGGAAGAAAACTAGGGCGTCCGGACCGAAAGGTTCCGAAGTTCCCTGAGTGGGAATCACAAAAAACTCTGACTTTGATATCTCGAAGTTGGTAGCACTGGCCGATTTTAGCACTACCTGTTGAGGGGTGTCTGAAACAAATAGGGAACGACTCGCCCGAGACGTTTGTTACAGCCTGGGGCTAATGGCGCAGTCGGTGCTACTCTCTGGCGGCCTACAGGGGAAGGTAGTTGGGAGATTAGCAAAGTCCCCACCAGATGTTGCGGGCGTCAGCTCCACGAGCTGGCGACAAGAGAAGAAGTTACTATTTCTGCCGCTAGATGTCGTGTGTGGTCCATCTTTGCACATATTTTTTTTATGGCAAATCGTCCTTGAAGTCGGCCACTCCCTGGCAGGGTTCACGTCAGGGCAATGATCCTGGGCTAAATTCTGAGAACTGAAGGGGGGTGGGGGTGGACAAAAAACTCAATGAGGCTGGGAACGAGCATCCTAACGTGACTTTTGAGGAGTGAACCTAAGACGTATGCGTGACGGGAATAGCTATGGTAAGCTTGTCTCTGAGAAATGGTAACAACTCGTCCAGAGCTGTTGTGTGCAGTTTGTCATGCAGGGAAATAATGTTACAGGCCAGGACATGACTGTAAGCAGGAGAAATGTCAACTGGGCTGCCAACGATGTCTTAGACTTGCAAAAGATCAGAATGGTCCCTGAGAAAAGGTGCCTCGGGCTACTGCAGAAAAGTTTAACTACTTAGAGTACACCAGCCTAACAAAGTGTAAATCCCCCATTTGTAACCAAATTATATAGAAAATAAAATTTCCAAGAATAATTTAAAATTATAATAACAAATAAAAAAAAAGTGCCGAAATTGCTAATTTCCGGCACACTATGAATTGAACTCGCCATAAGTTCATATATAGTTACGATATCTATGGCGTTTTTTGAGCTTTGGATACGCGTCTTTACTTTTCTCTTTACTTTTCTTGACCATTAAAATATTCACCACTTAAACGTGTGGCTCATGTGGAGATTTATACTCGCTTTGTATATTATGTTAATCATGGTCTTCCTGTTTATTCTGCCGTCCGTGGGTATTTGCATCTTGGAACTGCCACTGGGGTTCAGCACTTGTCGGTAGCGGGTGGTTCGCTCGCCCCGTTAGTTCCGGTGGATGTGCAGCAGTCGCGAGTAGCTAGTGGTTCACTTGCCCAGCGAGTCCCAGTTTCTATGCAGCACTTGCAAGTAGCTAGTCACTAGCCCACCTCTCCTTGTTCTGGTAGCTTCACACCCAATGCTCCCCTGGTGGAAACTACCACAGCATGTCACTAGCACACCTCTCCTTGCTCTGCTGGCTTCACTCCCTATGGTCCCCTGGTTGAAACTACCACAGCATGTCACTAGCCCACCTCTCCTTGTTCTGGTAGCTTCACACCCAATGCTCCCCTGGTGGAAACTACCACAGCATATCACTAGCCAATCTCTCTTTGCTCTGCTGGCTTCACACCCTATGCTCCCCTGGTGGAAACTACCACAGCATGTCACTAGCACACCTCTCCTTGCTCTGCTGGCTTCACTCCCTATGGTCCCCTGGTTGAAACTACCACAGCATGTCACTAGCCAATCTCTCCTTGCTCTGCTGGCTTCACACCCTATGCTCCCCAGGTGGAAACTACCACAGCATGTCACTAGCACACCTCTATTTGCTCTGATGGCTTCACACCCTATGGTCCCCTGGTGGAAACTACCACAGCATGTCACTAGCCAATCTCTCCTTGCTCTGTGGCTTCACACCCTATGGTCCCCTGGTGTAAAAATTCACAGCATGTCACTAGCCAATCTCTCCTTGCTCTGTGGCTTCACACCCTATGGTCCCCTGGTGTAAAATTTCACAGCATGTCACTAGCCAATCTCTCCTTGCTCTGCTGGCTCACACCCTATGCTCCCCTGGTGGAAACTACCACAGCATGTCACTAGCCAATCTCTCCTTGCTCTGCTGGCTTCACACCCTATGGTCCCCTGGTGGAAACTACCACAGCATGTCACTAACCAATCTCTCCTTGCTCTGCTGGCTTCACACCCTATGGTCCCCTGGTGGAAACTACCACAGCATGTCACTAGCCAATCTCCTTGCTCTGCTGGCTTCACACCCTATGGTCCCCTGGTGGAAACTACCACAGCATGTCACTAGCCAATCTCTCCTTGCTCTGCGGGCTTCACACCTATGGTCCCCTGGTGAAAACTACCACAGCATGTCACTAGCCAATCTCTCCTTGCCCTGCTGGCTTCACACCCTATGCTCCCCTGGTGGAAACTACCACAGAATGTCACTAGCACACCTCTCCTTGCTCTGCTGGCTTCACACCCTATGGTCCCCTGGTGGAAACTACCACATCATGTCACTAGCACACCTCTCCTTGCTCTGCTGGCTTCACTCCCTATGCTCCCCTGGTGGAAACTACCACATCATGTCACTAGCACACCTCTCCTTGCTCTGCTGGCTTCACACCCTATGCTCCCCTGGTGGAAACTACCACATCATGTCACTAGCACACCTCTCCTTGCTCTGCTGGCTTCACACCCTATGGTCCCCTGGTGGAAACTACCACATCATGTCACTAGCACACCTCTCCTTGCCCTGCTGGCTTCACACCCTATGCTCCCCTGGTGGAAACTACCACATCATGTCACTAGCACACCTCTCCTTGCTCTGCTGGCTTCACACCCTATGGTCCCCTGGTGGAAACTACCACATCATGTCACTAGCACACCTCTCCTTGCTCTGCTGGCTTCACACCCTATGCTCCCCTGGTGGAAACTACCACATCATGTCACTAGCACACCTCTCCTTGCTCTGCTGGCTTCACTCCCTATGCTCCCCTGGTGGAAACTACCACATCATGTCACTAGCACACCTCTCCTTGCCCTGCTGGCTTCACTCCCTATGCTCCCCTGGTGGAAACTACCACATCATGTCACTAGCACACCTCTCCTTGCTCTGCTGGCTTCACACCCTATGGTCCCCTGGTGGAAACTACCACATCATGTCACTAGCACACCTCTCCTTGCCCTGCTGGCTTCACACCCTATGCTCCCCTGGTGGAAACTACCACATCATGTCACTAGCACACCTCTCCTTGCTCTGCTGTGTTCACTCCCTATGCTCCCCTGGTGGAAACTACCACATCATGTCACTAGCACACCTCTATCTGCTCTGCTGGCTTCACACCCTATGGTCCCCTGGTGGAAACTACCACATCATGTCACTAGCACACCTCTCCTTGCTCTGCTGGCTTCACACCCTATGCTCCCCTGGTGGAAACTACCACATCATGTCACTAGCACACCTCTCCTTGCTCTGCTGGCTTCACTCCCTATGATCCCCTGGTGGAAACTACCACATCATGTCACTAGCACACCTCTCCTTGCTCTGCTGGCTTCACACCCTATGGTCCCCTGGTGGAAACTACCACAGCATGTCACTAGCCAATCTCTCCTTGCTCTGCTGGCTTCACACCCTATGCTCCCCTGGTGGAAACTACCACATCATGTCACTAGCACACCTCTCCTTGCCCTGCTGGCTTCACACCCTATGCTCCCCTGGTGGAAACTACCACATCATGTCACTAGCACACCTCTCCTTGCTCTGCTGGCTTCACACCCTATGGTCCCCTGGTGGAAACTACCACAGCATGTCACTAGCCAATCTCTCTTTGCTCTGCTGGCTTCACACCTATGGTCCCCTGGTGGAAACTACCACAGCATGTCACTAGCCAATCTCTCCTTGCTCTGCTGGCTTCACACCCTATGGTCCCCTGGTGGAAACTACCACAGAATGTCACTAGCACACCTCTCCTTGCTCTGCTGGCTTATCACCCTATGGTCCCCTGGTTGAAACTACCACAGCATGTCACTAGCCAATCTCCTTGCACTGCTGGCTTCACACCCTATGGTCCCCTGGTGAAAACTACCACAGCATGTCACTAGCCAATCTCTCCTTGCTCTGCGGGCTTCACACCTATGGTCCCCTGGTGAAAACTACCACAGCTTGTCACTAGCCAATCTCTCCTTGCCCTGCTGGCTTCACACCCTATGCTCCCCTGGTGGAAACTACCACAGCATGTCACTAGCACACCTCTCCTTGCTCTGCTGGCTTCACACCCTATGGTCCCCTGGTGGAAACTACCACAGCATGTCACTAACCAATCTCTCCTTGCTCTGCTGGCTTCACACCCTATGGTCCCGTGGTGGAAAATCACTACAGCGTGTCACTAGCCAATCTCTCCTTGCTCTGATGGCTTCAAACCCTATGGTGCCCTGTTGGAAACTACCACAGCATGTCACTAGCCAATCTCTCCTTGCTCTGATGGCTTCAAACCCTATGGTCCCCTGGTGGAAACTACCACAGCATGTCACTAACCAATCTCTCTTTGCTCTGCTGGCTTCACACCCTATGGTCCCCTGGTGGAAACTACCACAGCGTGTCACTATCTAATCTCTCCTTGCTCTGCTGGCTTCACACCCTATGGTCCCCTGGTGGAAACTACCACAGCGTGTCACTAGCCAATCACTCCTTGCTCTGCTGGCTTCACACCCTATGGTCCCCTGGTGGAAACTACCACAGCATGTCACTAGCCAATCTCTCCTTGCTCTGCTGGCTTCACACCCTATGGTCCCCTGGTGGAAACTACCACAGCATGTCACTAACCAATCTCTCCTTGCTGTGCTGGCTTCACACCCTATGGTCCCCTGGTGGAAACTACCACAGCATGTCACTAACCAATCTCTCCTTGCTGTGCTGGCTTCACACCCTATGGTCCCCTGGTGGAAACTACCACAGCGTGTCACTAGCTAATCTCTCCTTGCTCTGCTGGCTTCACACCCTATGGTCCCCTGGTGGAAACTACCACAGCATGTCACTAGCCAATCACTCCTTGCTCTGCTGGCTTCACACCCTATGGTCCCCTGGTGGAAACTACCACAGAATGTCACTAGCCAATCTCTCCTTGCTCTGCTGGCTTCACACCCTATGGTCCCCTGGTGGAAACTACCACAGCATGTCACTAACCAATCTCTCCTTGCTCTGCTGGCTTCACACCCTATGGTCCCCTGGTGGAAACTACCACAGCGTGTCACTAGCTAATCTCTCCTTGCTCTGCTGGCTTCACACAGCATGTCACTAGCCAATCTCTCCTTGCTCTGCTGGCTTTACACCTATGGTACCCTGGTGGAAACTACCTAAGCGTGTCACTAGCTAATCTCTTCTTGCTCTGCTGGCTTCACACCCTATGGTCCCCTGGTGGAAACTACCACAGCATGTCACTAGCCAATCACTCCTTGCTCTGCTGGCTTCAAACCCTATGGTCCCCTGGTGGAAACTACCACAGCATGTCACTAGCCAATCTCTCCTTGCTCTGCTGGCTTCACACCCTATGGTCCCCTGGTGGAAACTACTACAGCATGTCACTAACCAATCACTCCTTGCTCTGCTGGCTTCACACCCTATGGTCCCCTGGTGGAAACTACCACAGCATTTCACTAACCAATCTCTCCTTGCTCTGCTGGCTTCACACCCTATGGTCCCCTGGTGGAAACTACCACAGCGTGTCACTAGCCAATCTCTCCTTATCTGCTGGCTTCACACCCTATGGTCCCCTGGTGGTAACTACCACAGCGTGTCACTAGCCAATCTCTCCTTGCTCTGCTGGCTTCACACCCTATGGTCCCCTGGTGGAAACTACTACAGCATGTCACTAACCAATCTCTCCTTGCTCTGTTGGCTTCACACCCTATGGTCCCCTGGTGGAAACTACCACAGCATGTCACTAGCCAATCTCTCCTTGCTCTGCTGGCTTCACACCCTATGGTCCCCTGGTGGAAACTACTGCAGCATGTCACTAACCAATCTCTCCTTGCTCTGCTGGCTTCACACCCTATGGTCCCCTGGTGGAAACTACTACAGCATGTCACTAACCAATCACTCCTTGCTCTGCTGGCTTCACACCCGATGGTCCCCTGGTGGAAACTACTACAGCATGTCACTAACCAATCTCTCCTTGCTCTGCTGGCTTCACACCCTATGGTTCCCTGGTGGAAACTACCACAGCATGTCACTAGCCAATCACTCCTTGCTCTGCTGGCTTCACACCCTATGGTCCCCTGGTGGAAACTACCACAGCATGTCACTAGCCAATCTCTCTTTGCTCTGATGGCTTCAAACCCTATGGTCCCCTGGTGGAAACTACCACAGCATGTCACTAGCACACCTCTCCTTGCTCTGCTGGCTTCACTCGCTATGGTCCCCTGGTGGAAACTATCACAGCATGTCACTAGCCAATCTCTCCATGCTCTGCTGGCTTCACACACTATGATCCCCTGGTGGAAACTATCACAGCATGTCACTAGCCAATCTCTCCTTGCTCTGCTGGCTTCACACCCTATAGTCCCCTGGTTGGAAACTACCACATTATTACAATTATAGTGTAATGGACAGTGAATCACAATTTCACTACATAATAGTGAAATTATGTTCAGTTGTTTAACTCAAGGTTCATACACTTAAACATTACAATTAAGCAGTCATAATCGTCCCGTTATTCAGTTACTTGTATATATTTGATCTATTCATTTTACACTTTGATAAAAAAAAAAACAAAGGAGTATAAAATGAATAATTAACTGACAATGTTTTGGTTACAAGCAATTAAATTTTATCTTCTGGTTGTCTCCTTTCAGATATCTGTAAATGATTGAAAGCTAATTTGTATGGAGCAGAAGTGTTTAATTTTTGTAACTGAATGTCCGTAGCAGGATGTAAACTAGCCCACAGACTTGGTGGATCATTACCAGTACCATAAATGTGGGAGGTAATCAAGTGCAGGATTTGTTCAGGGATGCCCGATGCGTTTGCTTGCCTGATAGCTTAACTAGTGTGGTAACTTCCCTGGTCGTCAATGTAACATTATCACAGGCTTGCATCAGCTCTGGGTCCCGGAAGTCTTGTGCATGCTAGAAACTGATGTCGGAGTGTCAGTTGATAAGGGCCCGCCTACCTGGACGCGCATGGTGTGCAGAGTTTCAGAAGAAACCACGCAATTCATAAACTGCTCAAGACATCAGGGCGGATGAGTGGTTCTGTTTCCATGTTTAATTTATAATTTATATTTTTAGGAGAGGGAAAAGGGATAAAATGTGCATTTTCAGACAGAAAATGCATGGTACAGATTCTTGAAAGTACCTGAGGGCCTTGCATTGCACTTCTGTCTTCGTGTTCAGATATATATTATTATGGTTACCACTCAAATTTCATAGTTGTCTTATGCACAATGAGAATACTGAGTGCCAGTTCAGAGCTTTGCGCTAAAAATGATGACGCGCTAGAAACACCAGCGAGTGTTGCATTTATCATCCCGCCTCACTAACACAGATACACCCCTGACTTGATAGGCCCCTTAACTGGGCTGGCTAGCAACACGCTGTGTGCATGCATGAGTTACATTCATGTTAAATGATCACTGGTTATTTGATTATTTATACAAGGCTGTGAAGTTTTTGTTTGTTTTTATTAAAAGTTAATTGAATGATCCTCTACCCTATCTGTGTCCCTATGACTCAACATTTCCTGTAAAGGAAATTAGGAATGAAAACTAGAGTTCTCACAAGATATCTTGTCTCAATAGCACACAAATAATCTGGATTATGTGGAAAAAATTTATATGCTCAATAAACCAACTCAATGGAATATTAAATATTGACCATTAAAGAGATGTAATCAAATTTTTACATGTCTGTTATTTTTGTTTTATGTTGTGTTCATTAGGTTTCTATGCTTTGTGTGATCACTGTGTGTACAATTATCTCCTAATTACACCAGTTCCTGGTAAACTTTTCAATCTAATTCGTATCTTGTGTGTGGTGTACGATGATCCTGAGGGATGATACCATATTTGAGGATTTATTACTACTATCTGCATTACCAAAATGCAAGTGCTGGCAAAGTGTGACTCCCGTAAGGAATGCATAGTCTAGGATACTAGGAGCAGCACAATACTAAATAGTATTTTCAATGTGCTCCCCATGAAATCTTGTTCAGTTTTGTGAATTTATCATCCTTAGAATGGGATGAAAAGGGTAGTAACGAATGGTAATGTTATTGAACCAGTGTTCATAGTTTACCGATGTTCCGTGTGCAGGATGTCAGCTGCCAAGTTGGGAAACTGCCTGCCGGCTGAAGCCAAGACCTTGTTCGAAAGAAGAGGATTAGTGGACCTGGTGGTGCTCATGGACTGGTTCTCGCTCGACAACGATCTACCAGCCATCAACAAACTCAGCATATTGAGGTCTATACTTACCAAAGTAAGTACTAGTATCTTGTATCGTTGCATTTTTTTATTCATTAATGTTAGTGGTTTGGTGTTACTTAAATAACTGTGAAGTTAATATTTTAGAGATAAGATGTACATAAAAAGAAGTTTTCATTTTTAGTTGCATAATGTTGTCTATCTATATGTCTCTGTGTGTATGGATGTGCTTGTGAATGTGTTTGTAGAGTTTGCATAGGGTAATTAATTTTCTCTTTGTTCCCATGACTGATGTATCAAGTTAGAACTGATATCCTAGTTGAACTACTTCTTTTTTTTGCATGGCTAATTTGTTTTGTGCTAGCAATTGAATATGTGATAAATTCTTTGTTGTAATTATTTCAAAACCATTATAATTTCTCAAATTAAGAGTTTTTCTATTGAAACATTTAACTACATTTAGCTGTCAGCTCTAAAACACTATTTTCAGTTATATTTTCTGGAAAGTTAATGTAAATTATTTGGCAAACAATCATACAGGATTAGCTTCCAAGGTATGTTGTGCCAAACTTTCCAGCAGAGTCTGGTGAGATTATTTATTTACATATATTTTAATTTATGGGCAGTTTGATAAGTTATTTTTTTTTCTCCAGTGGGATCCTGGAGTGGAGTACAAACACAAGCCGGTTGTTCTGAAGGGAGGCTACCAGGAATGGCTGGACACCTACCCATCGTTCACGAGCAACCCCAGAGCCGGCGCGCCCTCGCAGAGCTCCGGAGACAGCCTGGACAGCCTGTTGAGTGAGTCGTGCGTACGATGCACGTTGCCAATCAGCCAACAACACTAACGTTAGTTAAAATATTATTAATTAAAGTGAGGTGAAGTTTGCATTAAAATGTACAAGACGTGACAAACACTTTCTATGTTAAAACTAGGACTATAAAAGTGAAACATGATTTTATAAGATCAGCTGAAACCGCCATTACATACGATACAGTTCTATGGCAAACAAGTGCAGCTTGATGCATGAGTCAATGGTATAGATGTAACTGTAAGTTTTCAATGCCAGTGTCGACTGTGACTTAAATGTCAGTTTTATTTTATCAAGACTTGTCTCGGATAATAGCAGGTGTATTTTGTTACTGCCAAGAATATATTTACCACGGTTTTATTAGCTTCACCGGTATGTATGTATATATGTATGTATGTATGAATGTATGAATGGACTATACAATAAAATCTTTCCATTCAATTTTACCCACTTTTCGATGTCCGAAAGTGTTGAAATTTTGCGTACATTTTGAGAACCTTTGACAATACAATATTTTGATAACTTAAGACTCTAGTGTTAAGGGTAGTGGGAGAAGGGTCATAGGGTCAAAAAACCAATCAATAATTTCAAGCTATGGGTAGGGGAATGGTAGGAATTTGCCCGGGTCAACGGTTACCCTTGGGGGGGGGGGGGGGGGGGGGGGTTAAAGACACAAAATTTCAAAAATTTTAAAACAAAATGCTTTTTTTATTTGTAGTTTTTCCGATCCAAAAGATTGGGTTATGGTAGAAAATGTGCCCGGGTATATTCTTTTTGATTTGGAGTGTTTCCAAGGCCGGGTTATGCTCTGGCTAGACCTTCTCCCCCTTGGGGGGGGGGGGGGGGGCATAGTGCCCCTAAATTTCGAAAATTAAAAAAAAATGTTCTTTTTGATTTAGAGGGTTTCCGAGGTCGGGTTATGGTGGAAAATGTGCCCGGGGTTTGTTAATGGTAATATGGGTACTATATCTGAAATTATCTGGCCACTCTTACAGCATGATCAATTGTATGAAAGGACATTCCATTTGTCCGTGTTGATTTCTGCACAGATGGTGTACATGTAATTAAACCAATAGCCATTCAGTTTCCAGCCAAATAGAGCAATGGTGCTGTTTAAAGGCAGATATTACTATTAATACTGAGTTGGGCATCTACTGTGCATAAAATGCAAGGCTGCACTGTAGATATTCAGTTGTTTATTTGGGATCACGTCTCTTTGCTGTGCGTCAGGCTTATGTAGCTCTTAGTCCTGTAAAGTCACTGGATGGTCTCCAAGTAAAAGAACTTGATTGCTCTAAGATAACAAGAAAAGTTGATATAATGTTCATGCGTTTACTGAAATGACTAGAATACGTGAACATTAATGACTATTTTTAAGTTCATCGTAACAAATTAATACTTCAATCACTCATATTTAGTATTTTTAATTTGATTCAATTACTCATTTTAATATTTTTATTTTATTTTGAGACTAAAATGAACAAAACAAACTTTTAGTTTAAAAAAAATTATAAAAGCCTGATTTTATCATTGAATAAACTAAAAATTAAGAAATAAAATTTAAAGTTAACATTTTTGTCCAAACAATGCACTATAACTCTGTACAACTAAAAGCGTAGGGTGCTATCTTCGTTCATTCCCGTAATGAGTATTTCTAAAATTGAGGATAGAAAATTTAAGACAAATGATATCAAGCACCCCGTAGGCGTAGGTGCTGAGGGAGCCAGTGAGGCACTTGCTAAAGTGTGACTGTGAAACATGATTGATGTCAAAACTATGTCTTATGAAAAACTTCCTGTGTATTTTAAAGTTTTCTTCTTATTGCATGCATGTAGGCCAAAATACAGGTAGTGTACAGCATATAGATACCGCATTCAGATATGATGTGTCAGTTAAACCCACTTGCAAAATTCTCGACCTTGCGGCCACCAATCTTCCCCCTCTGTCAATTTCCATGGCCCCACTTGCTAATCCTACAGATTTGCAGCAATACAAAAATGATTTATACATACAAAGAAAGGCACAATACCAAAAGGGAACAAGTGCAATACAGGTGCAGTATTACTCTTTAAGACCTTAAAATTATCATGGGGTTTAATCATAGGGCCATTTACAATACAATCCGATCTCACATAAAGAATTCCATAATGTAATATTAAACAATATTCAGTTTACACGATCCAGCAACCCAAGACAAAGGTTTAAGGGCAAAAACCCATAAAGATGAAGCCAGAAAAGTTATGGTAATGACTTAGCAACACATGATTGTTGGACCATATTACACCAGGCACATGGAAATCACTAAGACATAAAATTTTACCTTGAGAGTTGCTGAAGATATCTTCCAACTCTTCAAAGTAGGTGGCTATTGAAGTTATTTTAGGGGTAATATAAATACTACCAAGTATTAGAGATTTGGCTGGTGAGGTATTAATTTTCTGGGTGGTCATGTGTTTGAATAGAATGAACTGATGTAAATTTATGTTCATAATACACCTCCACCTCTTTCCTTAGAGGTAAGGACTGGATCTCGGTCGGATCTGAAAATAATATAAAGATTCGTAAAAGAGTGGGAGTTGATACTATTATTATTAAAAATTTTTGGTAAAACAGTTAATATCATGTTGGTTGGGAATTAAAATTTCCAGAAATTCGTTGGATTTAGTTCCTAGATCACCAAAATTTGAGTAATAAATTTTTCTCTCCAAGGCATTGAGCATTAAACGTATGTGAAATTACTGTCCTCCTTCTGGACATTGGTAAGCAAAGAATCTGTGGTTTAGTGGGCGTAAGCTCAGGATGCAGTTTGCTGAAGAAATGGTTTTTACGGCAACCGTTAGGCCAGAAAACAGTGTTATTAATCCTATAGAAGTCATTTTCAAAAACTGAGATATGAAATGAAGTATATGTATTATATTTTATACTAAGTTTGTCTACTTGTACTTGAGTTCATTGTAAATATTGTTACGATCGCGCTTGGCTGCAGTGCTTGGCGTCGCCGCGCTCGTTCGGCCTGTCTGCGCCCCCTTCCACCTGCATCCTCTCCCTGGTATCTCGTGTCATACTATCTCGCGACATCCTGACCGTCGCAGCGCGCACCTGCCTCAGATCGAGTTACTTAAAGAGGCCGCACTGCGGAATAAAAGGACTCAGACATGTTTATCGGCGCGTTTTGTGGGAACCCGATGCTTGTTGCGTTTATCGGCGTTCTTTGAGCAGCCGCCGCGTCCTTCGAGGACTCACGACGCGTTTCTGGGCATTTCGACGGCGAAGGTCGCACGATATCTCGGAGACATGCCCGATTGTTCTGGACGGGAACCCAAGGGCTATATAAGGAGGTTGGGCCGACCTTAGAGTCAGTCTGAGTAGGAGTCGGAGTGGGGAGTTCTCCCGCGGCGGAGTTTCCGGGCGATAGTGCCGCGGGTGCGGCAGAGTGGCGAAGTCCTTGGACGAAGGTTCCAGGGCAGGGAGTGAGTGAGATCAGTGGAGTCGGGAGTTTCCGGGTGATAGAGTCGCGGGCGCGGCGGAGTCCCGAGTGAAGTTGCGAGCGAGTCGTCGTGTGGGATCTCGGCGAAGGGTGTGACGGCGGCGGCGGAGTGCGGCGACGGAGTCCCGCGGCGGAGACCCACGAGGGGTGCTGCGGCGAGAGTTGCGCCGGAAGTGCGGCCCAGCGAGGTGTGTGAAACGAGTGACTGGGGAATTGACATTTCTTTACGTGTAATTAATTATCTGCCATCTTAGAAGATTATTTGTAAGTGACAAGTAGTGGTAATAAATAAAACTGTGTGTGTGATAAAAATCTTTAATTGGGCTATCCTTTACGAACCCCCCGCAGGGAAATCGTAACAATATAGTAGACGACCTCATGTTCTTGAACAGACGGATCAAAAGAAGTTACGAAGGGTGCTTTTGTTTTCTTATAAACTAGTTTAGTAACTGTTTTCAATGTGGAAATGTTCTGACACCAACTTGTTTTCTTACGTTCGTTAGAGTACGTATTGCACGTTATGTGAGTGTTGCACCAATGTAAAATTTTTCTCATTGACTCTCAGCTTATTTTAGTACTGTTGACATCTGGTGATTCCCGCTGCATCCTAAGTGTCAATCACTTTGTCACCTGAGGCGCATAGTGGATAATCTTGCCGGTTAACTCTCGTACTGCTTAAGTACTTGACTAAAATTTTTTTCTGAATCATTCTTCTTATGGGTTCCTTCTTTAGTTGATTTTAGTTCACATTTTATTTTGGATGTTTCAGATCTAGAGTTATTCAACAGAGTCTTCTTGATCAAATCCTATTGTTAAGTTCATCATCTTTAAAGCACAAAGTTTGAACAAGTATAATTATTTAATCTGATTTCAAGGTATCTATGATTATTTATTTAATTTTTTTCCTGTTCCTTAGCTAACGTCTTTTTAGGCGATAATGTAAACACATTTCATCTCGATTTAATTCAAGAGTAATTTCAGCAGCATGATATGAAATAAACCCAGAAAATCAGGCTGATCAACAATGAATGAATTAATGATGATTGACATCTAATACAACAAATAAAACGAACATGTGACTTATAAATAATGTACAATGTAAAGTTACGAGAGGCGCGCTTGCACACATTTGCCAGCCACGAAAAAATATCTACTTACCTTAGACCATGTGTATGTGACACTTGTTAAGATGTCATATTGCCATTGGTGGCAAACACAAAAATTCTCATTGAATACCAAAATTGCATTAGGCTGTAAAATAAAATTTCCCTAATTTTCTAAAAGCCTTTGAGAAGATATGATTGAAGAGACTTTTAAAAATGTAGTGATATACATCTTCTTTAGTTTTACATATATTTTTTTTTGCAAATAGTCGGTAACTGGTGCACTCGGCCTCCTTAATGAGTATATATTTGTTTGCACACCTGATGATACAAAAGCATGCAGGGTCGTGGACTTGTCACAGATAGTATAGAGTACGCAGACTTGGACGGCAGCGCGGAGAAGCCACCAGCGCGGACGGTGGCCCAGCCTGGGGACACTGCGCAGTCTCCTCTGCAGCCGTGGATGCCGGTCGTCGACAGATCCTCCAAGCCGCACGTCTCGGTCCGCGTGCCCAGCGGCGGGAGTCAGGTCTCGAGCGTGAGCGCGGAGGAGACCGCAGATGGTTTGCCTGACAGCTCACCCACCGACGGCGACGGCGACACACACAGTATTGGTGCTGAAAGGTAACTTTGTCTTTGAGACTACCTGTTACAGTTAATAATTCACTAGAATTTAATAGGGGCTTTAAAAACAAAAATTAAAAACATTCAGCTCCCAATCCTTTTTGGGTAGTTTATTCAGTATTATTCAGTACATACATGTATAATTAGATTATGAGCCAGTTCTATAATGTGAGTTTCAGTTCTAGGTTTTCTTACCACGTAGTATAAATTTTAACCAAGATTAGTACTAAACTGTTTTTCTAACTATTTTTATCGGTACAGAAATCAGTGTTTAGCTAAGCAAGGGTTAAGTCTAGGTCTGGTTTATCTTCCAGTGAATTTTTTTCCCTATTGTATTGACATGGCCGTGGGGTTTTGTGGCGATTACGTGTTTAGTTAAGGGGCGCCACCAAGCATAGGGACATGGACCCGGCAGAGACTCTACATCTATGGTCGTGACGTCACCTGTGTTAGGCATGACTAGGGACCCCAGAAAATGGTAAATAAAACTGGCTCATTTCGGTGTAAAAATAAGCAAGCGGTGCAAAAAATTGGTGTAAAAATAAGCAATCAGTAGAGACCCCAAAAAATTGTGAAAAAATTATGCCATTGGCGGTGTTAAAAAAACCTCATAGCTTTACTGCTTCCTTATTTGCCTGGCCAAATTTTGGAACATAAGTTTCTCTAAGAGTGTTGGCTGATGATGGCAAATCCCCTGCACCTAAAATGTATACATAACTTACCATATACTTATAAATAGGTAGCATTTACAAGGTTATCGCTGAAAATATTAATGGGCTAATTTACTCAAAACAATTCTTAGCCAAACCTAACCTAACCTTTTCAAGATTACTGCTGGATTACAGAGTCAAACCATCAATCAATCAGTCACCATTTCACAATGCAATCCATCCTATTTATGTGTTTGTTAATCTGAGGTACTTGCATATTTATTTGAAGTAAAGTAAGTTGGGCCTAAAGGTAAGTTAATCGATAATATTGTAGGCCTGCATATGCTTATGAACTTTTATTAGAGGGGGAAAACATTTCTAAATAAATAAGGCTAACCTTCAACATGGGTGTTACACCATTCCCTCATAGCTGGATGATCAGCTTTTTCCAAAGGAATGTTAACTTACAGCATCATATTAACAAAATCAGAAACAAATTCTTGTTTTCTGCACTTTCAAGCTTGTTTGCTTTATTCACGCTGTCGCCTATCGAGATTTGTTTAGACACGGTAGAATGCTTGACAAAATAATTGTCTTTTTTGTTTTGTGTGTGTCATTTGCCACATGCTTTTTACACGTGTCTTTGCGTGTCCAATCAACCCGCACGTTGCAGAACTTGCACATCATAATTTTGTCCCGCTGATCAAAGATATAAAATCATCCGATTTCATCTCTCTTTCGCGATCAAACATTGTCGAAGTTTTCGGCATCTTAGCCATAAGTTCAATTGCATCACAAAACTTACAAAATGTGGATGGTAGTTGTAAACACTCATAGATATGTGCACGCAAGAATGACTGCCATCTTAGCTCCATGCGATTAAATTAGGTTAGAAAAATCGATACCAGTGCGCCTTGCGGCAGAAACGATCATTATTCAAAACACGAAAACTGTGGAGTCAATTTTGTTATGTTGGTAGTGTGCACATATCGATTGTTGACATTTGTTACATTTTGTTTTCATTCACGATGGCGATATTTACTGCTTGTTAACAGAGTAATAAAAATACGTGGATTTCAGTAACGTATCAAAATGAAGATAATATTACGGCACTAGTCTTTCAGTCTATGTTTATTTCACGCCTATGTTATGATGGCGTAAATAAATAGAACTTGCGACATTAGGACATTATTTTGTGCGAAAAAACGTGAATTTCGCGACTATGTCAAAATCAAAGGAAAGTCGCAAAATTCGTTTGAAGTATCAAATTTTCGCATTATTTCGTGAATTTCGCGCTTCACCATTTTTCGGGGTCTCTAGGCATGACTCATGTCCCTCTGAAACTGCCCAAATTATCTGGACTCTGCCCGCTCTCAGCATCAGGCACGTTATAGCGGACTATTAGGGTGACCCACCAGCCGACATGCTGGAAGGTGTTACACAATGGGTGGCCACAGACAAAAACACTTAAGTTCCAGGCACCTTGGCACCACATACCTCTCGTACAGCAGTTACCATTAAACAAATAAGTAATACGGATCAAACACCTAATGACACGGCTGGTTTAAGTGAGGCTGTGGTCACCTAGTGGCCTGGGGAACTATTTAATGGTGATGTCTGATTTCTGCTACGTGGATTACTATTTAAATTAATAGAGCAGTCACGCTCCAGAGGTAAGGTAAAATAATCAAGCGATGGAATGAACGGATCAGTGAAAAAATAATTTGAGGTCCATGGCGTATTGAGGCGTCTTACGTCGGGTAGTAGTAATGAGTGACTAGAGTGAGTCATGGCCGCTGAGGTGGTTTGCCTGCTTATTGCGCCAAAAGTGAAGTATTGTTAACCATTCCAGTTAGTGCCATTAACGTATTTATGTTCAATCAATTATTACATTTGAATTTATAACATAAGCATCTGCGTCACAAAAATTTACATGTCAAAATACAAAGAAAAATATTACAATGTTTTGGCCTTCGATGGGAGGCATATAAAGATAAATAGTGTGACATATTTATGATAGAGTGTTATTCTATGCATTTATATTACGTAAAGTATATTTTCCTACACAATTTTGGAACATATTAAATAAATTAGCCTTGCTATTTATGGAATGTAATGCTTCAGGTTACGCAATTTCGAATAACACAAGCATTTTTAGGAATGCATTAATCATGCTAAGTGAGGGATTGTTGTACTAAACATTCTCTGCAAAAAAATGGATGTGAGTCATAAATATAAAACCATCTTAAACTCAGAAATAAACTAGCAGAGAGTAAACAAAACTTTAAAGAGGTGAGGTATCAGATGATAGTAAAAAAATATGAGATACACTTTGTGTGCATTTTATTGTCACAAAAAAGGGCTGATCACTATTACAAGCAATAACATATGAATCGGTGAAATGCTTTTATTTATACTTTTTAAAATTATATTATTATTAAAATAATTTCCAAAAATAATATTTACAGGTACCTTTAATTTTATGCTATAGATTATAAACATTACTGCAACAATAAATACAATAAAATATGATCGATAATTTTTTTTTAAAAATATTATGACAAAGCTGGCATGAATAAAAAATATAATTTAAATTAGATTGATATACGTGTGTTGTGTGGAAAGCGATCTAAATCTTGCAGTCCTTCTAGAATGACTAACTTGTAACATTTCTTCCAATATGTTAAAAATATTTCCAAAAAAATAGTTTATAAACTTCGTAAAAAAAAATACTGTGTGGAGTTGCATTGAAAACTTCAGCTCATCAGTGCTGATTTTGAGGGAACAGGTTAATGTGCAGACAAATTTCTAAAACAAATTCACATCATTCTACCAACCAGTCTATCTCAATGTGATAAAACAGCCGTTAAAATTCCAATCAGCATGGGCCACAAAGCAGGGGTGGGGCGACACTTACTTGTGAAATTGATGTGACGTTTCAAGTACCTGTGTATGTTTCCCCATGTAAATTGCTCACTTAAATCTTTAGGCAAGCCAGGCACTAACCCGTCCAGCAAGTCAAATCGATTCCCGGCGAACTCCTTTCGACACACCAGCCAGCGTTCCAGTGTGGAACCAACTTCAAATTTTGCATTCCCATGGCGTGCAAAACACTTACAAGGCATAGCTAAACCTGCAAATCACTGGTCAATATTTCACTGCACTCGTGGAACATTTCACGGCCCGCGTTGACAAGCTCTCACTCCGTGACTGCCCATGTCAAAGTCTTACAGCTGTCTCCCATCACATGACTTTCTCTTCTCTTTCCCTCTAACATCACGCTAGTGGTGCACGTAGACAAACTACAGACGCGAAAAGGTTCTACGCCCACACTTCTCAATAATTACTTTGCAGTTAATATTATCACATAAATCCTTAACACTAATTAAAACTAAAGGTTAAAACTTAGAATAACACTTTTAAACCTCACAAGTTTTCTAGCATCTTTTAAAATTGTTGCCAACTTCTTCATGAGTTCCGCTAAAATTTACTGTAAGAATAAAAATTTGAACAGAAAAAAAATAAATTTGATTACTTATAAAACTTAATCAAATAAAGTTGATTTGACATATTAAGAATAAAATTAATAAAATAATTACCAAGTTAGTGGCCTTAGGGGAACCTACATCACAATGTAAATGCTTTATTCTGCATCAAGTTTTGTACGCAGTGTCCAGAAGTGCCTTACAATCTTCATTGTCAACACCATCCTATCTTGCTTGACATTACTAATCATTGTCCATCTGGTTAATATATTTTTATGTGCTGTGTCTCAACTATATTTGGACCATTATACCATTTTACATAAAAATATTATTTACCTTAAATATTTCACTTGCATATTCGTTATTGTATTTTTTAATTATTCTGTCCAGTTTTTTCTTGTATTATTATTTTATTTTATAATTAGCCTTGTAGCCTAGTTTAATTTTTAAAGTAATGCTGTTTTATCATTTAGATCAGTTATTGCTTAATATGTGTTTGTACTTGCTAAATTTACTTGCATTCCACTCATCATACCAACCAGAAAAACCTTTGTCACACTGTAAATCAGACCTTGCCTGAACAAGGGCATTGCTAAACTTATGGATGGTGTGCCTAAGAAATATTGTCTGATAACGAGGGCTCTTTATCCATATTCCCACCACCTCCCATTATAGATTGGCTCCATAGTTTAACAGACTCAGAAACATTATTTTTATCTTAGCAGGGAAGAAAAATACTGTCCACAATGTTGTGAATACATCTCAAAACTCTCTAATGAATGCAATAAAAATTTGCTGGAATATTGACATTTGAAGGAGCAGGCAACATAAGAAACTCAGTTTGTATAGTTGACACTAATATAACAAATACTTGACTTAATAAAAGGGGAAAGAAACCCATGTGCACTGCGCTTGCTATAACCAGCGATCCCGGCTGGGCGGCACAATTTCCTCGATGGTGAATAACTGTACATGTTTGAGTAATTGAAGACCTTGCTGCAAAAAGGGGATAACTCACATTTCAGTAATTTTACAGGAGAGACAAAAAACATATTGCAAAATTGGGGCTACTATATGTGCATGACTTGTTTACATTTTCATTATAAAGTATGGAAAAGTGTATCGTCAACCACATTCACAATAAAATTGCTTCGGAAGTAAATCGTTAATAAGTTAATAGTTTTTTGCTCCAAATAATGAAAATAATAATACATATATGTATAATCCCTAATTAATGACAGTATTTTAAATTAACAATATTACCACATGATAGAAGACTCTTTGTACTCTTAAAAAACTATGTATTGTAATAAAATCAATATACATAACATTAATTTCAGAGAAGTACCCAAAACTTAAGATAAACAATACAATGTTATTGTAACAAGTCAAAGTACAACACTTCATTATGTACTATGAAAGAATATGGCTGTAAATGAACACACACAAACATCTATTACACGTTCACAGTGAAATGTAGTCATCGTCTGAACAAGAAGCACCACATTCTAGATCTATCGTTGCCACAGACTTCAAGTTATTGTAGTACCACATGTCACACTTCGGAACATACTGTTCTGCGAGTTTCATTGTGTCCCTTAGTTTCGCATCTTTAAGTGGTAGTTTCATCACATATGCAGGAGGAGCATCAAGTGAAAGTTGTTGTTTAGCCTTTATTAAATTAAAGTTTTCATAGTAAAGTTCACTTTGGTGACTGCAACATCGCAGAACTTGTGATGAGCCAGAGTAGTGGAAAATACGGAAACGCGATACAGTAAATACACTTGTGCCCTTCACTTTTTTCAGAAACATTTGCTTCAAATGTGTGACGAAATCTCGTACATCATCTTGTTTTACGTCAATGACAAAGAACTTCTTAGGTGAGGTTCTTCACCAAACTTTTGTACTCTTGAGGCAAATATACCCTCTCTGTTTTTCTGATGTTTATTTCAATGCGACCAAAACACCGGTCACATGGAAGGAAGCTGTGGCCCGGTTCTGGAAATCGGTGCACAATATCGTCAAATCTCCCTATTTGTGTGCAGCTAAAAAGGAACTGGACTAAAGCATTGTTCTTATTCTGTGCACAGCAGTTGTCTGAAAAAAGGAAGACTTTCTTTACCGATGTGTTGAGCACATTATCAAAATAACTTTTCAGGAACGAGATAACTTCATTTGAGCCTTTCTTTGCTGTACATTCATCATACATATAATAGTGGGCAGTTTTGAGTTTCGCTGAATAGATACAGAAGTTGTAGATCCAAACCTGGCGACAGTAAAAAGCATCGCTGGACGGTACTTTTGTAAGGGGCATATTTTGTTGATAGTCAAAACAGAGTGTATCGGTAAATTCATTGTTTTCAGCTTCATGTATCTTACCTTTCATGCTTGTATAAAACATGTCTGCTTTAGTGATGTGAACCATTTTTTCAGTCTCAAGTAGTTTCTTTTCCTCTATAGAAGTTGCCCCATTTATCTGGTTCTCCAGAATATCACATGTTTTGCACGTGTCTGTACGAGGCCTCCCGAATGAATAATTAAAGTTATTTCGAAAATATCTGTAATAATAATCATACGTCACAGTAGGTTTGATGTTTTGTCCTTCCTTCAGACGATGATGCACATCAACTTCATACTTCTCCAGATACATTTGGTACATATGTGATATGTTTAGCAACGGAGACAAATAATACCTGTTGCTCTTACCTCTGCTGTAATGTGATCTCCTTGGGAAGCTTCTGATATGGTTATCGACTTGCTGTTTGATATTTTCGGGAATAGCATTTGCTCTGGTATCATGTTTCCCTCGGCCATCTGTTGGAGGTGTTACAGATGTTGACATGTGCTTTGCAATCCTTTCCACTCTCTTCTTACCAATGCCATGTAGTAAGCAGAATCCCATTTTGCAAACTTCGATTTGCTTTGGGCCGTCCCTAACCTAAAATCAAAGCAAACATGCAATAGTAAGTACACATGTTCATTGGCGTGATGATTGTTTACAAGATAAGGGTAGAGGTATTGAACTTACTTTGTATTTGATACTGTAGCAGCGAGGTGACTTGTTTCCGGATACTATTCTTCGTCGGGCTACTGGTAAAACTGTAATCAGTCCACTAAGGTAAGAATCTTGTCTTTCTTGTTCTGCTATATTATTGAATGCTTTCAAGAATAAATGTTTGCGTTCATTAGTCAGACTGCCGAGGCAGTTTTTCTTGCACTTGCAGTTTGTAGCTGTTTGCCTGCCTGGTTTCTTTTTACCTCTATGCCCCACATAAGCCTCACCACGAGCACGTTTTGATTTTGCTACATTTCGCTTCCATTTCTTTACATTACACTTTCTTTTTCTACCTCTATTTTTACTTTCACCTTTATCTAGTTCTGAATCACTATTTTCCACGTTGGACGGAATATATTCACTTCCAGATGCTTCAAGGTCTGTACACTCATCACTACTTTCTGCCATACTTGATAATCGAACAGATGTTTATTTTTTCTCCATAGAGATTATACTTAGTAATCACCTTCGAGCATATAGAGTGCGTTCCAGCTATATGTTTTCATGTTCACATCTAAAACAGATGATGAGAGGCGACGTAGCAAGCGAGATATGCAGGTTGAATATTTAAAAGTGATTTTTATGGGTGAAAAATAATTTTAATTGTAACTGTGAACATAAGTTAGGAAAATATGTTAGCTGCAAAGAGGGGATAACTCCGCAACTTATCCCTTTTATGCACCAAAAGGTTGCAGGGGATAACATTCTACAGTCTGTTGCTAAGGCATTTAAAAAGGTATTTATACCCTTTCTGCACCAGTTTATGCAGTGATTTTTTTACTGTATAGCCAACCAATAAAATGATTTTAGGTAAAAAGTGGACTTATCCCCTTTTTGCACCAAGGTCTTCAATTGTGTGGTTTGTATATTATTTGAAACACTGGGGTGGATTGTAACTTAAAATAAAAGTAATAAGGTATATAAGAAAGGTGAACATATTAATTATTACTTTATTACACTGTGAATTTTTGAATATTCAGATTATGCTTTAGAGTTATTTTTAATAAATAAGGCTCATAGATGAGTAAAAAGAGCAATTGCTATAAGGTATAAGTTAGAAAGGCATTTTTAACTTTTGCTTTAGAGACTACATTAAAATAACCCTAAAATAAAATGATAAATGTAAAGAAACTGTTTATAAATCATTAAAAGAAATTAAGGTTTGAAAAAATGTTGAAGATTTAAAATATATAATTGTTTTAAAAGCATATTAAATATTGAAAAGCCGGCTGGCAAGCAATATGTATTGGTTTCAAATAGACTATCTTGTACCCATAATGTAAAGCATGAGATACATTTAAAGTTTTGGGTAATTTAATTTAGTGTTCCTTTAGGCATCTTTGGGCAATAATGATACCAGTAATTGAGTGTATTTGGGTGTTGATTTTGAAAGTATAAATTTGTTCATTTCACATAGTGATGCTTCAAAAGTATTTGCAGTTGAACTTAATGTAGATACGTAATAGAAATAATACTGTGTTTTATCGCATAATTGTTGTACATTTTATACTAAAATCAAGTTTGGAAAATAGCGGTGCAATTTTTTGTTAGGTAAAGTTATTCATAAAAACAAAACCCATTTATGGAAAGTACGTTTATTTAAAAAGTAGATTATACAAAAGCATGCCAAACAATATGAATGAATAAGTCATGCAACAAAAACCTTTCTTCAACTATAAATTAATTTTGAACAGAGCTATGTTTTAAAGTATTTAATGTAATTTATATCCTCATACTAATAAAATTATAGTTAGTATTTTTTCTCTTTCACGTTTACATTATTGTACTCTATTAAATTTTATGTCTTGCTGCTTACTACCTTACTACTTTGTACTAATTATTATTTTAAGTATTTATTATATTTGTATTTGTCCTTGTGTTGTCTGTTTGTATGGATGTCTTGTCTTTGTTTCTTGTTTCTTTATGTATTTGTGTATATTTTGTATACGTCGTGCCCACCACTAAAGTCCCCGGACTGTTGGTGCGCATGTAACAAAATTCAAATATAAAAAAAATAGAAAAACAAAATTTGTGACCCGAATGCGAGCCTGAATTAATGCCTAACTATCGTCGTAGTACACACTTACCACGAAATAGTGCGAGCCATCAAATGTAGTTAACTCGGCATTCGACAAAGAGCGTGCGTTGCATGCAATCGGCGAGAAATCAATATCGATATTCGACTACGTGTGTGCGCTCTATACGGGAAGCAACCTAACCAAACATCAATTCGGTGAAATATCAATATTGGTATTTGACTATGTGTGCATGCTCTATACGGGAAGCAACATAATCAAACATGAATGCTGCCAACTAGCGCTGTCTATAGTTTTATAAGCGATACAGCGTCGCGACGCAGACAAACAGATAAAGATTATAACGTTTAAAAACATTTTTAGAAGAACATTTAGACATCAGACCTCTTCATACTTCTGTTAATTAAATAAGTAAGTGGTAATGTCTGAATAAATATTAGATTTATACTTAAAAATACATTTTTTGTATGGAAAAATATCTACGCGAAGTACTCGAAATCTAATAGCGGGGCCAAAAATATAATGGGACATTCACGCGAGAAGTTGTTTTATCTAATTTTGATGCCCTAAAATATGGATGAGACGATTATGCGCATGCGACAATTATGCGATAAAACAGGGTATTCATTTCCAAGAATTATCTGCAGCACGCTGGCCCAGGTGTGAGGGACTAGACTCTGCTGGACCTGCATCAGGAGTAGCAGAAGCTCACTCAGTTCTGAGGAGCATGGTGGCGAGTTCAGGAGTTCAGCCCGGAGGAAGAACTTGAACTCACAATGCAAAAGAAATGATCATTAACTAAAATAAAAGGTGCAAAAGGTCAAATTAGTACGATGGTGTCAAAACAAATTCAAAAATTTATGGGAGGAATTGTGTTTGGTGGGGTTACTCAAGGTTGGGAAAGAGTCTGTTCATAGAGGCACAAAAAAAAATTTAAAAAGGTGAAGACAAACAAAGAAAAAAATCTTTTGCACTACATGATCAACCAAAGGCAAAAGAGTTCAAGAAATAACTTCCCCAGATATGGGACTGCATGCCGTAAAGTTTTCTGACTACAGGGTGTGTGTGTGCAGGTCGGAGGGCTCCTTGCCTGTGGTGGACCGGGCAGCCAAGGCACGGGCACTACAGCGGTACAAGGAGCTGGCCCGGGAACGAGCTCTGCAGTGTGATGGTCGAGAGTCCTGGCTGCAGTCCAGTGTGACTACAGGGTGTGTGTGTGCAGGTCGGAGGGCTCCTTGCCTGTGGTGGACCGGGCAGCCAAGGCACGGGCACTACAGCGGTACAAGGAGCTGGCCCGGGAACGAGCTCTGCAGTGTGATGGTCGAGAGTCCTGGCTGCAGTCCAGTGTGACTACAGGGTGTGTGTGTGCAGGTCGGAGGGCTCCTTGCCTGTGGTGGACCGGGCAGCCAAGGCACGGGCACTACAGCGGTAGAAGGAGCTGGCCCGGGAACGAGCTCTGCAGTGTGATGGTCGAGAGTCCTGGCTGCAGTCCAGTGTGACTACAGGGTGTGTGTGTGCAGGTCGGAGGGCTCCTTGCCTGTGGTGGACCGGGCAGCCAAGGCACGGGCACTACAGCGGTACAAGGAGCTGGCCCGGGAACGAGCTCTGCAGTGTGATGGTCGAGAGTCCTGGCTGCAGTCCAGTGTGACTACAGGGTGTGTGTGTGCAGGTCGGAGGGCTCCTTGCCTGTGGTGGACCGGGCAGCTAAGGCACGGGCACTACAGCGGTACAAGGAGCTGGCCCGGGAACGAGCTCTGCAGTGTGATGGTCGAGAGTCCTGGCTGCAGTCCAGTGTGACTACAGGGTGTGTGTGTGCAGGTCGGAGGGCTCCTTGCCTGTGGTGGACCGGGCAGCCAAGGCACGGGCACTACAGCGGTACAAGGAGCTGGCCCGGGAACGAGCTCTGCAGTGTGATGGTCGAGAGTCCTGGCTGCAGTCCAGTGTGACTACAGGGTGTGTGTGTGCAGGTCGGAGGGCTCCTTGCCTGTGGTGGACCGGGCAGCCAAGGCACGGGCACTACAGCGGTACAAGGAGCTGGCCCGGGAACGAGCTCTGCAGTGTGATGGTCGAGAGTCCTGGCTGCAGTCCAGTGTGACTACAGGGTGTGTGTGTGCAGGTCGGAGGGCTCCTTGCCTGTGGTGGACCGGGCAGCCAAGGCACGGGCACTACAGCGGTACAAGGAGCTGGCCCGGGAACGAGCTCTGCAGTGTGATGGTCGAGAGTCCTGGCTGCAGTCCAGTGTGACTACAGGGTGTGTGTGTGCAGGTCGGAGGGCTCCTTGCCTGTGGTGGACCGGGCAGCCAAGGCACGGGCACTACAGCGGTACAAGGAGCTGGCCCGGGAACGAGCTCTGCAGTGTGATGGTCGAGAGTCCTGGCTGCAGTCCAGTGTGACTACAGGGTGTGTGTGTGCAGGTCGGAGGGCTCCTTGCCTGTGGTGGACCGGGCAGCCAAGGCACGGGCACTACAGCGGTACAAGGAGCTGGCCCGGGAACGAGCTCTGCAGTGTGATGGTCGAGAGTCCTGGCTGCAGTCCAGTGTGACTACAGGGTGTGTGTGTGCAGGTCGGAGGGCTCCTTGCCTGTGGTGGACCGGGCAGCCAAGGCACGGGCACTACAGCGGTACAAGGAGCTGGCCCGGGAACGAGCTCTGCAGTGTGATGGTCGAGAGTCCTGGCTGCAGTCCAGTGTGACTACAGGGTGTGTGTGTGCAGGTCGGAGGGCTCCTTGCCTGTGGTGGACCGGGCAGCCAAGGCACGGGCACTACAGCGGTACAAGGAGCTGGCCCGGGAACGAGCTCTGCAGTGTGATGGTCGAGAGTCCTGGCTGCAGTCCAGTGTGACTACAGGGTGTGTGTGTGCAGGTCGGAGGGCTCCTTGCCTGTGGTGGACCGGGCAGCCAAGGCACGGGCACTACAGCGGTACAAGGAGCTGGCCCGGGAACGAGCTCTGCAGTGTGATGGTCGAGAGTCCTGGCTGCAGTCCAGTGTGACTACAGGGTGTGTGTGTGCAGGTCGGAGGGCTCCTTGCCTGTGGTGGACCGGGCAGCCAAGGCACGGGCACTACAGCGGTACAAGGAGCTGGCCCGGGAACGAGCTCTGCAGTGTGATGGTCGAGAGTCCTGGCTGCAGTCCAGTGTGACTACAGGGTGTGTGTGTGCAGGTCGGAGGGCTCCTTGCCTGTGGTGGACCGGGCAGCCAAGGCACGGGCACTACAGCGGTACAAGGAGCTGGCCCGGGAACGAGCTCTGCAGTGTGATGGTCGAGAGTCCTGGCTGCAGTCCAGTGTGACTACAGGGTGTGTGTGTGCAGGTCGGAGGGCTCCTTGCCTGTGGTGGACCGGGCAGCCAAGGCACGGGCACTACAGCGGTACAAGGAGCTGGCCCGGGAACGAGCTCTGCAGTGTGATGGTCGAGAGTCCTGGCTGCAGTCCAGTGTGACTACAGGGTGTGTGTGTGCAGGTCGGAGGGCTCCTTGCCTGTGGTGGACCGGGCAGCCAAGGCACGGGCACTACAGCGGTACAAGGAGCTGGCCCGGGAACGAGCTCTGCAGTGTGATGGTCGAGAGTCCTGGCTGCAGTCCAGTGTGACTACAGGGTGTGTGTGTGCAGGTCGGAGGGCTCCTTGCCTGTGGTGGACCGGGCAGCCAAGGCACGGGCACTACAGCGGTACAAGGAGTTGTCCCGGGAGCGGGAGGCGGCGGCGGAGCGAGCTCTGCAGTTGGCTCGGGCACGGGATGACGTGGAGGGGGAGTGGCTGGAGGTGCGGGCCCGGAGAGAGGGGGAGGCGGACCGAGAGCTGGGTGCCTCCTTGCAGGAGCAGGAGGAGCAACTGCTGAAGAAGATATTGCGGCTGGAGAGCGAACTGCAGGTCACGGTGGGTGTTGTCCTTTAACCATGAACCTGTATGTTATCTGCTATGATCTCCTCGTAAACGAAACTAAAAACCATATTATTTATCTACCACTAGTAGGGCATAATGTAACCACTACTGGCTTTTGGGTTTAAGCTACGACTGTATAATTGATTTTTTTTTTTTTTTTTTTTTTCCGGCATGTCTTGTATTGTGTCTTAAGGTTTTTGCTATCACCTCTTGAAGATGGTTATAAGAAGTTGTGCCAGATCTCAAATACCCAGATGAGGCTTGTGCCCAGAGGCAAAGAACTACTAGGTGACTGGTCATGAAAGCTTGTGGTCTAGGCTTAACGTACCATATGACTGCGGAGTTGTGAGAGACGAAGAGCTGTGATGAGATTAGAATGAGCAATGACAGAAAGAATGGGCCAGGAAACAGAAGTACTTTGAGAAACTATTCCTCACCTCACGGCAGTGTTCACCATGCATCTACGTGGGTAATCCTAGAACTGCCCTATGTCAGATCAATTTTAATGCATCCATATATCAATAAAAAGAACTTCGGGTTGGTAAATTTTCCTACAGTGACTTTAAACAAATCTACATATGGAATTTCATTTATCATATATCAAACTCCATAAGAAGTATTAAATAAAACTTATAAAATCCAATGAAAAATTTATTTAAAAAATGCACTGACATAAGGGTTTTGTCATTCTTTACTCATGTCTGCATTTATTGAACACCCTTGCAGCCAGTACATACCTGGATGCTACAATATTTTTGATTGTACCAGCGTAACCACTTCACGTTTTCTTCAACATGGTAAACGTACTATCTCGTCAGGCTCCTGTATTAGACCAAGTCATGGTGGATTGTTTTGGTATTAAAAATAATAATACTTGTGTAGTTGATTATAATTTAACATACTCAAAAAAAAATCAACTTATTAAATAAAAAATGGTTTGCTTATAAAGTGAGTACAGTAGAACCCTGTTATAATGTTCCTGCATATAATGCTTTCCTGCTTATAATGTCATATTTTTAAAGTTCCAATATTTCCCCCATAAGGACAATGTATTTATTTCCTACATATAACGTTCATAAATAGTGTAATTTCCTGCTTATAATGTTTGCTTTCTAACATTCAATAAATGGGGAAAAAATGTTTTAAAACCAAATTATTTCAACACTTACGATAAAAAGTTTCCTTTATGTATGCTTATGTTTACAATCACTGCCATACAATACAAGAAGTTTGTTAAAATACAATTTTATGCAATATACTGAAGGTACACAATGTTCATAGTTCCGTGTCAGTTGGCACCCTTAATCAACTCTTCTCTTCCTTGCCATTCCAGTGGGTATTCAGATGCACGTACATAGTCCTACGATATTTAAGTTACCAACCATTGAGCGAGGGCATAACTAAATGTGTTTTCTATTGCTTACAAATTTTTTTTTTTTCATTCATACGTAGGAATCCCAAAATTAAACATTTTCAGGTGGCGAAGGAGTAGACGTTCTCACTCTTAATGTTGTCATGAATCGTGAAACATTTTACAAAAAATGTGGCAGTGTATCTTTAAAGACAAACAAAATTTAACCAGGGAACAAGACGAAGTTGAAAAATTGTTGGCTTATTTCAGAAAATTCAAGTAACAAGTATACTATCTTTGGTTTTAACATTAAAGTTGTTTACATAGCTTGGTGAGTCCATTAGTACAAAGCTCAAACATTGTTAAGTGCTAAATTGAGATTTCCTGCTTATAACGTTTTCCTGCTTATAATGTTTTTTTCTTGTGCTCCCTTGAAAAAAATTATAACAGCGTTCTATTGTAATTTTTTTTTTGCATAGAACACTTGGAAACATGGCTTTAGTGTGACCTAGTATTTACAAACTCGTGCTGTTGTTGTGCTTTTCAACTTAATTTCAATGGTTTAAGTAATTTGGGGTGTGTGCAAATGTCGGCATGTAGTCGGGGTTTCCTTGCTTCACGAGCTGACGGACCACCCAAGACAACCAGTGTCTGCGGCAGAACCAGCTGTGTATCCGCAAAGCTACACATGACACAGCCCTTTACAGAGCTCTCGGAGAGATAAGTTTTAAGAACAAACACAGGAAATACTGTCCCATTAGTGGTAGATTTACCGTATTTACTTGCGTAAAGGCCCCCCTTTTCCCCCCCAAATTTTTGACTCCAAAAAAGGGGAGGGGGTCTATACACAAATTTGGAGGAAAAAATAATTTTTTTTTATGTATGAAAAACTAACATTTAATAAAAGCAAAATGAAATACCGGCACAACCTATTTAAACGCCAATTAAATTTTGATTAAGTGAAACAGCTGGCGGAATGACTGGCAAGTCGTGCATCTTTGTTTAAATGAGGGAGGGCGGGGGAGGCAGCGACGCGGCAGGAGGGAGAGAGAGGCAGCGAGTCCGCAGGGGGGGAGAGAGGCAGAGGCGTGGCTTAACCTCCCTCCTGCCAGCTAGCCAGCCAACCAGACAAAGGAGTGTTAGAAATACCACACACTTCCCTTCCTCCTTCACTTCCCCTCTTCTTCACCGACAACACTGCACATCAACACAAGCACGCGAGTCCAGCTTTCTTTATCTTTATGTCGTTTGAGATACGACTAACTGCTTACGTCTGTCACGCCTCACGACAGTCCTACTGAGAGCGGACAAACTATAATACCAGTCTCTGTATCACTGCCGCTTACAAAATCACCTCCCGCCACTCACAATACATGGCTTGCTGTTTGATGCATGCCAAGCTGCCCTGCCTTCAGATAAACTCAGAAAAACACATTTTTAAAGTTTTTCTCAAAAATGTTTACAAAACAAGGAGGGGGGGCGTATACGCGGGCGGGGCCTTTACGCGAGCAAATACGGTAGTTGATGCAAGTTAACTAGTGAGCAAGGTGAGCCAAACAGAAATTCCACAATTTCCTGCTTAACTAAATAACTTTGTGCAAACCAAATTCTCAATGTAACTTTATTTGCATGGTAGTGTTTTTAGTTTAAATTTTCAAATTAATAATGATTGCAAATCACTTTGGTATCTACGAGGGAACACATTGTTTATAATTTGGCTGACTTCACCATGTGTTTGTATTAATGTGTTCCGTATTTAGAAGCAAAGAATATATATTTCAGTAATTTTTTTTACAATAGTGTAAGGCTTTTTTGATACACTACTAAGTACTAAATATGGTAAGATTGTTCATATAATTTGCTCAAGGTTGGTTTTAATTTTGTTGTGTTGTTTGCATGACTTGACATTGTGTAATAATTGTGCTGTGGAGGGAGTCAGCGGAGTGGAATGTTGCTGTGTGTTGCAGGATGAAGAGAACAAGGCTCTTAGGAAAGCGCTTGAATCCATGCGCAAAGAGAAGGAAGCTGCAGAAAACGTGCTGCCGGTCTCTAACACGGAGATAGCAGACATCGAACAACGAATCCGTAGCAAAGAAGCGGCCACAGATAGTTTGGAAAAAAAAAGGTATTATTAATTTGTGTCTTGACTCTTTTGTCATCATTACTTTTGCTGCATTAATGTTGTGTTTGGATGCTGAAGATAGATTTTCTGCCCAGGAAAGAAGATGCTGACAAGAGACAGGCAGAACTGGAGAAAGCTCGTGCAACTAAACCAGCTACAATGAGTGCCAGTAAGTTTAATTACCATTATGAAACATCTGCGCATTGTCAATATCCAAGCTTTGAGGCAAGTTCTTTTATGCATATGCTTAAACTCGACTTGAAGAAAAACATTAATATTGCATTTAAAAGTCTCTTATGAGACCAGTCAATTGAAACCGAACAATAAAGTATTAGATAATTTATTCCAATCATATAATGTTCTATATCTACAACATTTATTTTACAACCTTTTCAATCTCCCAAAATTGCTATTTTTTGACCACTGACTCTTTTCCAATTCTTATCCTGTGTTAATTCATACCGTTAAGTGTTTTGAAGTTGTAAGGTTGTTTGGAATACTGATGGTTATTTTATAGGAAAACTTTGTTTACCTGAAAGAAAATACCTACAAACATATAATTGTTGGTTACAGCGAAGGTCTTCACGCCAGCATTCTTGTGGCTACGGCCAAGACAGTTAAGTGATTTTTCCGAATTGTTGAACGTTATATTTTTAACGGGAGTACCAAATAAAAATTACTATACAGTTCACTGGTATTAAAACAAGTTGTAATAAGCAGCAATCTTAAAAGGAAGAAATACAAATATTTTATTTAATTATTTATTTAAAATTGTGAGAGGTCTACCAACAGCTGAAATACCGTACAAATACAAAAGAATACAAAAAAATAACAAAACAACACAAAACAACAAACAAATAACAAACTTTCACAGATAAAAAAGTTAAAAAATAACACAGACAAGGTCAAAAAGGACTTATAACAGGAAGTAATAGTTAAAGCATATATTAATACATAAAATAATTATGACAACAGAGAAAAAAATTCATTGATACAATATAATACACTACATATAGATCATAGGATATATAAATCTATGTATATAAAATAGGATGTTAGTATGTATGATGTTGATAAACTCCGACACGTTTGACTGATCGTCATGAAAGTTGGCACATTGAAGTGTTTTTTCATGGAGAAGGTTTTATCATGCTATCCATTTTTTTGCAACTCACCGCTAGATGGCGCTGCATTGCATCAACTTCTACACCGTGCAACAAATCTCCATGAAAATTTGCATACGTAGATGTTTGAACATGGAGAATATTTTCGCGATATCCATTATTCTGTAACTCGCCACTAGATGTTGCGGCAGCGCATCAACTTCTTAACCGTTCAACCTATCGCCATAGATAAACAGAAAATCATAGGTCATAGACATTTAATAGTAATTATTAGGGCCACGATTATATGGTGGATCGCAAAATCGCGAAATTTTCCGCGAAATTATATGGAAAATGCGAAAAAAGTGATTTTTAAGAAAAACCGCTAAATAACACCGAAATGACACAATACAAGACACTTATATTTTAATGTGAAAAGCTTGATAGTCAAGACTTGCCCGGGTCCTGGTTGATAAGCTGGAAAAATTTCCTGCCTTGTATTTCTACATGCTTCCTCTAATTAGCTTTAGGGCACCATCTGGTCAGCGTGTGTGTTAGTGAAGCGGGATGATAAGAGCGACGCTCAATGGTAGTTCTAGCGCGGTAAAACCTCTAAGTGCAAGGCTCTGAACTGGCGCGCAGTCATCTCGTTCCCGTCAGATAACTGTGAAATTTGAGCGGTGACCGTAACATTATATAGCGGAAAAATAAAGATAAAGGTGTAATGCATTTCCCTATGATACTTTCAAGAAATTTGTAACGGGTTTTTTACACCTAAAACTTCGAAAACTTGCCTTTTAGCCATTTTATCTCCTCTAAAACCTCTTGATGCGATATCAAAAGAACCAGTTGGGCATTAACAAATTCTTAAATGCTTTTTGTCAACAGACTCCAGTCGGATATCTAGTGTAGTTTGTAAATCGCGTAGGTTTTTCGTGGCTGTGCGCGGCACACGACTGTAGTTGCCATGCGTCACGCGCCCAGAATGTTGTCTGGCAGGAAGGGCGAGTATAGTTCATTTTCGGTAAAAATGAATACTTTTACGACCCTGCTAAATTTTTCCATTAAAGAAATTTTGAAGTTTCAGTGATTTTCCAGCGGAAATAATGTTGTGTAACTAACAAACAAATTGTATCAAAACAATTAACGGTAAATGGCTGTCGCGGGGGCCCTTAAAAATTTTTCATTTTACCAGAAATGGACTATATAAACCTGGCTTTCGTCGCACGCAGTTTGGAGAAGGGAAGGAAGGATGTTGACAGTTTCACATGCCAAAGGACGATGAGGGAGGAGGGGGAGATATACACGATGGTTTGTATGCCTGGGAGGAATGAACCTTGAAATCTGGGAAAGGGAAGGAGAGGTAAGCCGTATGACGTCATGCATCCGCCGCCTGTGCTGCCGCCAGCCTGTCTAGACGAGATTCCCGCGCTCCCACTTACGTTGCACAAGCTACTGCTGCCGTATTTTTAAAGGAAATGTCCCATAATTTTTTTGTTATTCTTACATGAACATTAGTGGAAGTATTAAAGCCGACATAAAAATACGCTGTGTGTTAAAATTAACAGATATTAATGATCTTTCATGTCGTTTTTTTTTTTTTAATTTTTTTTCTTCTGATTTTCACATTTTGGTCAAAATGTCCAATTTTTTGACGGTTCCCGAGAATGTATTCGTAAAATCACTGCTTCGTTAAATCCGGGGTTCGTGACATCGGGGTTCTAGTGTATTTAACTACGGCAAGCAGAAAACATACATGTAAACTAACCAGTAAAAATAAACTGTCTATTGACATATTTTCTTTAGAGGTGGCCTGTAGGGCGACGGACTTGTCATTAAGGTTGAAGTGGGTTTAAAGCAAAGCCGTCTAGCATTGTGAGTGACAGCATCCTGCCAATGTACGGCTGGTTTCTTAGAGAGTAGCGGTTTGGAAAGGGGAGGGGGGGGTGGTGAAATCAACTGAAAATTTTGGAAAACATCTATTACGACCCCCCCTCTATTACGACCCTATTCCTGGGAACCGTGAGGGGTCGTTTCAGAGAGGTTTGACTGTAAAATGTTGACACTGAAAGGTCATTTTCAAAGTATTAAAGTATTCTGTCATTGTCAGTGACCAGAGAAGATCTCTTTTGCCTGAGAATGCTGAACTTCTAACTATGGTTGCTTTCTCATGAACCATGAATAATGTTCACCAAATTAAAATACTGGCACCTGTATATAAATAAATGCACCTTCACCAAATATGGGAAGAATAATGCCAAAATTATGAGGTCCTAAGTTATGTTCATAATGTGTTTTTACTTTCCTCTAATACACAATCTACGCCATTAATATTTATTTACTTTGAACAATGTTTTAATTTACTTTGAGCAAAAATTGTAAATATTAATAAAAGGGGTTGCAATTACATTTACTATTATTGATCTTAAATCTCCTAAATAAATTATAAAGGTGATACCAAAAAAAAAATCTGAATTTTTATGACGATAAAGACAAAATCTCAAAATCTTTAGGACGAAATTTCCCAAATTTTAAAACCGTAAAATCTTGGCTCTAGTAATTATGTGTCATTTCTTTATATCCACCACATTGTCATATAGCACTATCCATTTTGCTTTTACTCGCGGACAGTATATCACCATATGTTAGGCCCGTGCGACGCCGGTTACTGGAGCTAGTATAATATAAAATAAAATGTGATATAAGAAGCAAATACATAGAGGTTGTAATAACATTTAGAACAGATTAGATACTAAGGTTGGTTAATATAAACCAGTACAGTACACATACTAGCTTCTTTTTCTGCTATTGTAATAAATACTATTGATTGTGTTAAATTTAGTTACTAATATATAAAGAAAATCATTATTTTTACTCATAATACATAATAAGGTCGAAAGCGTCCATTTAAATTTGGAACTTTGTAACCAATATTTTTTATCACGTAGTTGCAATCTAATTTTGATCCAAGCAATCATTCACAAATTTTGCATCTAAAATGTTCCTTCTACAGTACCTAAGGAGCCTAAGATAGTTTGTAAATCGAGATTGTAATTTGTTAATTTTTAACTATTAGAATCTCTTAAATGGTTCCAGATAATAGAATTATATTATAATTTAGATATCAGTGAGGAAATATAAAGACATATAATTTAGTCAGTATTAGAAGAAAAATAAGTAATGTATTTGATCTGTGCATGTGTTCTATTGGCATTCGCTGCAATAGATTCAGTGTGGTCATTAAAGAGTAATTTAGAGTCAAGTGTGAGATCTAAATCTTTGACCAATTTGTTCTTGGTAGGTGTTTGATTTTCCATTTCATAAATGAAATTGATGGGGTGAAATTTAATGGGGTGATCCATATGCGTAGATCTTCAAAAAAATCATTGTGGAAATGTACCCGTGAAATCTGTGATGTGATAAGTAATCTGCTATGGAGAACAGAAAACACTGTACTGAAATGAAAACCGACAGTAACGATAAACTCTGAACGAACTAAAAATGCGGGCAGTCCAGGTCAACAGTCGGAAGCTACCTCAAATATCTAAATGCAAGCAGCTTGATTGGCACCGGGTTACAAAACTTGCCGGACAATAGAATGTTGTATTGAAGACCTTTCACTGTAATGGTTTAGGAAGTGTTTTAAATTTCAAACTCTAGGATTTATCCAAAAAATAATAATTGAACTCTGTCAAATTATTTGCAAGATCATTACAATTTAAAAAAAAAAAAAAAACCTAAAGTCAACTCACATTAGAAATTTTAGTTTGTTGGTATCTAAATAATTTACCATGTTCAAGATGTATCACTTCGTTAAAAAAAATACACTACTTTTTATTTCAGAGTATGTTCCGCTGAAAGATGAAGGCACCAGTGGATCGTCAGGTCAGATTAAGCGTTCACATTCATTTCCGAACCTTGCACAGGTTAGTTTTTTTTTTGTAATTGAGATGCTGCTTTTTTGCTATTTAACTTATGAGTACTGATTAGTTGTAATGCATGTTGTACTGCAGATGGTGGATGATGAAGCTGTGAGCGTGAAACAAAGGGTGCCCAAGTATGACAGAGCCATCAAACCAGTAGAAAAGGCACAGGCATTCGAAACTAATGCAGCACGATCGAGAATCTGGAATGCCACATACGGAAGAGCAGTAAGTAATTGATATGCAGTTATTAGTTTAAGCAAGCTAAGGAAAAAATGAGAACTTGCATATGCAAGTTGTATTACAGTAAAACCTTCTTACAAAAGTCCCTAGTAAAGTAGGTTTTCTGTGTTATAAGACTACTCCTCCTGGTTTATAAATAACTTTTTTTTTCTCTTCAAATAACATTTATCCTTGCAGAATGTCAACACCCTTGTTTTCATATACCCAACTTGGTATTTCAGTGACTGCTGCAATAAACCAAACTTCCTTTCCACTTCGTCACACCATTCCAGCCCTAGGTCTCATCTGAAGCCTGGTTTATGTCCTACTGTGAACTTGAATCCTTTGAGTGTATTTTTTCCAAATGGCTGTTTCTCATTTTCTTTGTAACCCATTGGTTTGATAAAAGAGTGGTCAAATTATTGAAATTAGTATAGTAGATATGAATAATTTCATCCTTCCAAAAAACTTATTTGATTAAAAGACATGATTACTTTGGTTCCTTTTAACTATGCGAAGGGTGTACGTTGAAAAGGGTGGACATATTCAGGTGCACGACAAGTGGCTTCCAACTCACATCAGTCTTAGCAATGCCAACATCCATGCAGTATCATTAGAGACAAGGTTTTATGGTTTTATTTGTAGCTCAATTTTATTTCTAAATTTTAAGATTTCAGTGTTTGGTTTGTGTTTTGTTTTTCCAAATACTGTCTATGTAGAGACTTAATTGTCGTGAGGTGATGCAACGGCTAAACTTCAACCCCATCCATCTCTCCTGATTCTCCAACCTCAGTGGACTGTGACTGGTTGGAATTCCTCTAGTCACTTTTCTCTCGCACTTCGAAACACTTCGTTCGTGTGGAAGAGAGTGGTGAGCCACTGAAAATGGTTGGCGGGTACAAGTTAAGGTGATTTATAAGAATTTCATGGGCACATTGGTTTTCACTGATTGTCATAGAAAAACTTCAAGAATGAACAACAAAGATGCAAGCCAATATCAGCAGATGTCAAATGTCAAAGTACAGACGAACTCAGTGGTCTGACTACGACGATACATTTGCAATAAGAACAGTAAATACAGGTAATCAACAATCCTGGACAAAACAGCGACAAACAGAAGAACATAACCATGAATTTTAACAAATGATGTGAACAACACAATATCAGCACAGATGAACAGAGTAGGCTTTCTGACAAATTGTCATTACTAGAGCCAAGATTTTATGGTGTTATGAAAAAGGACTTTTCGTCATTAAGAATTGTGGATTTCGTCTTTATCGTCATAAAAAATTAAAACACATGTAATAACATGTACACACCTAGCAGAGCTGCCTTGATCAAATGCTTCAATAATTCGTGGTTAGAGACTTAAAATATGCACATTAAACAATACTATGTTGAGAGTACATAAAAAATTAACAACTAAAATATTTAGTATTCTTATGCAGGTAAGTACTGTTCCTGAGTTCAGGAGAGAGTCTAAATTAATTAAAATAGAAACTACAGTTAAACTTTTGTTCTATAAATGCAATATAATTAAGCTCAGGAAAATGCCACCATTGTCAGCAGTTCAGCATTCTCTGGTTTTAGAGATCATCTTCTGTCACTTACAACTACAGAATACTTAGAAAAAGATCTTTCTGAGTCCACATTCGTTGCAGGTATCCATATTAACTTTAAAGCAGCAGCTGCAAATTCAGGATAATCCGCTTTCATTTTGTTTACTTTATGGGCCCAACATTGTATGTGGTACATGTGGTCACCAAATACACCTTCAAGGGTACCAGCAGATTTTGTCATGTACCTGGCACTATCTGTAACATACGCAATTATGTTTTCTTCCTTGACTTCATATTTGGAGCATACATCAATCACTGCCCGAGAACAACAAACAGCATTTGCTGCATCAAGGGCACAAGAAGCCCCTAAGATAACATCTTGTTCAGCACCTGGTTTCAGAATTTTAAACAAGATGTTGAAAACACAATTATTACTCTTGTCAGTGGTTTCATCTGCGAGTATGACCACATCTTGCCCCAAGAGCTGCTGCTTGATTTCCACTTCTTTTTTCTCTCTAAGTAGGGGAATGTACTTTTTCCTCATCCAATCCGCTGTTGGAAGATCACCAGCACCACTTACATGCTTCTGCATCCATGCAGTCAGCTTGCTGTTGTCAAGTTTCTCAAGAGGAAGACCTGCAGCTACAAAGGCTTCAACAGTTTCGAGAACAAAATCTTCCTTTTGTTTTTTTGCGCATATTTGCGCCACTCCTGCTTCTGGGATAGAAAGCTGTCGTTTCAAAGTGCATGGGGATCGTTTAGCGTTTACATGTTTGTCGCTAATTATGTGCTTGTTTACCGTGTCCTTACGTTCATGCTCCAAATGGCAATTACAATATTTACAGAAAAGTATTTTTCCGTCACTGACATATAATCCCTCATTCTTAAACTCGTCAGCACGTGATGCCGCAGTAGCTTTATTTTTCGGCATGATTAAGAAATTTAGCTTTCATTTATGCACGTCATTTGTAAACAAAGCCCGGAGGTACCAAAAACTAGTATTTACTGAAGTTTTAGCGAAAAAATAAACCGCGGGAAGCCTACTTTTTACAGGCGAGAGAGCCATATACTCAACCCGAAGTAAAAGGTTAGGTTATGTCAGGTCAGTGAAATAAATGTTTTTATTTATTTTCCGGGAGGGTTGGGTAGGTAAGCGTTATTTAAAATATTTAATGACCGTAAAATGAATAAATCCTTGCAATATGGTGCTTTTTCATTAGCGATCGGAAAACTTCGATTATGTTACGATTTTGGCACTCTCGCCTGTGAAGTGTGAAATGAAAATGAAGGCTTCACGGTAAACTGCTTATTCAACAAGCAAACAAAATTGCGTTACAGTGAAATTTCATTAAATATTAAGTGATCATTAAATATCAATGTTCGCTTTTATTTAATTTTCATACGTATTTATTTAATGAATGCCGTTTTTTTTTCACGTGTATTTTTCAAAGGATACAGCAAACAAGGCGCTGAGATTTTTCACGTTGTTGTGTTTGTTAACTTGATAATTTTAAGTTTACGATCGTCAGTTGTTAATATTGCGTGATCTCTAGTGACTAGATGCGTTTAAAAACCCTAACCTAACTCCGATAACGATCTTTTTTTGTTCGTGAAATCGTCAATTTTTGTGATATCTTGTAATTTTTTAAGATGAATAATTAACGCATTAAATAACCACCACACTGCAGTTGGATGACGACCATTTCTTCTACAAACAGATACGGAATTTTTGTCAATCAACCAATAGTCGGTAGTTAACGATTTAAATCAATATTGAGGTGTTTATTTGTGGTTAGAAAACATTTCGCATTTTTCGCGGTTTGGGATGAATTTCGCGTGAAAATTCGCGATTTCGCATAAAACCATATAATCTTGGCTCTAGTCATTACATCAGCCAGGTCACCAAAACCAAATATTTTACTGATGAGCTCAAAGCCATCAAAACACTGAAAGAAGATTCTGACATCGTCATCAGTCCTGCTGACAAAGGTCATGCCACAGTCAGTAAAATCACCAACCAGGCAAAATGGCACATTGGAACAAAGATCCAATCCCAGCATTGAACACAAAGTGTATCAGACCCTGAAAAACCATCAGAGCGACATTCTAAACAAAACCATTATTGGACTCACACCACACAACAGCAAGCCACCTCACATTTATGGCCTTCCGAGAATCCACAAACCAATGATGCCCTTGCAACCTATCATCAGCTCTTGCAATCCTGCATGCCAGAAACTTTCATAATTCCTTTTAAAACTTTTAAACCACTCGCATGCCAGACACCTACCTTAATTTCAGATTCTGGTCTCTTCATCAGTATAGCCAAGGCATCAGAGACACACTTGTGAGCTTTGTTGTTCAAAGCTTATTCAACAAGCATCTTTATCAGAACATTTACCATTTTAACCCTTTAGCGACAGACGCTGAGTGCGTAGTGCGCGGCCTTGAGGCCGGGCATGTGGCCGGCCGGCCGAGCCCCCTGTACCGACCTCTTCTGACTGGAATCCACCTGATAAGCGCGCTCGCTAGTTTTGTACGCTCTTCTTAAAATAAATAACAATTTTACGAGTAATTTTTGATTTTCCAAAGAAAACTTTTTACATGATTATATTGTACATGCTACTATTTTATTATTATTTAGTGAATCGGCAGCAGCACACAAACATTATTAGAATTCGCATAGATTTTCTTTGAATGTTAACTGCGATTTCTTAGCTGAGGTGTACTTGCAGAATAACACCTTGGTACTTCTTGAAATAAACCTGGCTACTTGTCAAAATAAACCTTGGTTTGTAACAAAATAAACCCTTTTTTTTGCAGTGTTTTAGTTTTGATTACAAACAGTCAATATTTATGTAAAATTATAAACAAAATATGTTTATTTTAACTTACGAATCTGCTCTGCAGAATGAACAAAGCAGTTGTTAATTTTTTTTTATATTTGAAAACATTTTACACGTATATATAGTTCATGTTATTTATGAATCTGCTAATGGGAATACATATTTCATTTTTTTTAATTAGTATTAGCAAACCATAAGAATAACAAAGAGACTTTGTTTTAAAGCTTTACAGAATACTCTCACTTGCAGAGTAATCGCATCGCTTACATAAATACGTAATTGCCACTTGCTTTCTTTAGCTCTGATATTATTACAAACATATATAAACAAAATATTTACAGTTTAAGCATAGCATTTACAGTGCACAAAATATTTACATTGCAACCTTTGAATCAGCTCTGCAAAATTAAATAAAGTATTTTTTACTGGAATTTTTAGTCAACATTGAAATCATTACAATTATTGAATGCGCAACACAAATGTCTTTCGCCTTCTTATGCATAGCAAAACAAATTCACACAGTCTTTGCAAAGGAGCCCAAAATTCAAAAACTATTCAAACATATAATATTAGTTTATCAAAATATTAATTTTTTTTGCATCTGCATGAGGGAAAATGTTTTTCACCTCGTGGTACATTGCAAAACAGGGAAATTCACAAAGTGTTTGCTTGCAGGCTTTACAAAAAAATTTTGTTTGCTTTCTTTTCCCATGTTTCTTCTTGCAAACAATACATGTCGCATACTTTGACAGCTGTCCTGGAAGATGAAGTCCAGCAGTCAGCCTCTGTGGAGGATCACTACATCTCCCACCCCCACTTGCTCTTCTTCTGTCAACTTTAAACTTTTCCAGAACTTCTTGGATCAAGCCTAATTTAAAATTTGCATATGGCACTTTGCCGGAAGACAATTTGTATAGGCAAAATGTATTGAACAGAGACATGTCTATTATGTGGAAGAAAAGCTTTCTGTACCATTTGGTGCATTTCCTGACGCTTTCAACAGTTTTCATGATCATGTCACTTCGGTCAACACTTCCCATTGACTTGTCAATTACAACCGAAGGTTTGAGACGTTTTGCACCTGTTCTGTAGTCCATTTTAGCAGTCTCTCGCATGTCTGCTGAGTGAAAAGTGAACAGCATATAAACATCTCGCTTGTCACACCATTTCAAAACTAACATTAGGCCTGAAACAGACCTGAATGTCATCTTTCCTTTTTGTGATTTTTCTGCCATTTTTGGCATTTCCTTCCGGTTGTGTCGCACTGTGCCGTAAGCATTAGTTGCATGATTGTACAGCCAGCAGAAAAGAGTAGGACTTGTATACCAATTATCACACAATAACGTGTGCCCATTCTGTAAGTAGGGCTCTATCAGTGTTGCAATAACATCTCCAGAGACACCGAGATTGTGTTTTGTAAGATCAGTGTCAGTTCCACAATAAATGAAAAAGTCCAAAATATAATTTGTTTGAACATCACAAATCACAAAAATTTTGATTCTGAAACGACTTCGCTTTGCTGGGATGTACTGTTTTATTTTTAGACGTCCTTTGAACAGAAGGAGTGATTCGTCCACACAAATATTTTCAAATGGGTACAAATGTGCTCTGAAAACCCTGCGAAAATGCTCCAAAATGGGACGAAGTTTTAATAAATAATCCGTGGTTTCCACAGTATTGTCATAGAAGTGTAGGAACCTAAGGATTGACAAGTATCTGTCCCGTGAAAGAAGTTGAGAAAAAATCGTAGTTTCCAGTACCTGATTTTTTCACCAGTACTCCGAAAAGGCCAACTTTTTTTACCCTGGTCATAATGAGAGACATAGCAACAAAAATAAAAAATTCATTTGGGGTCAGTTCTGTCCACTCTTTCTTTGTTCTGTCTGTCAAATCCTCAGCCCTTTGTGTGAAATATTTTTTGGTTTCCTGGCAAATATGAGCCACAATTTGTTCAGTTACAAACAAGGAAAACAAACTGAAAAAACTGTTCGTATGAACATCGCTTTTTAGTCCAGAGTCTGCGAGGAAAACTTATGTTTTTGTGGGGTGAGATTTCTACAAGACCACACAAGTTTCCGTTTTGCTTCTGGAGATGTAATTGTTTCTTCGTCCCCTTCTTCCCCCTCTGAAGAATCATCAGACAATTCAGGGTCAGGTGTTGTTGAGGGGCCGGAAGATGTCGATGGACCTGACCACGATTGTTGAGTAGAATTTTTTCGTGGTAATGATTCATTTTCCGATTCATCACTACTGACCTCAAAGTCACTGTCTAACAGAAGCTGCAAGGCTTCTTTGGTTGTGTAAAAACGTTTGGTCATTTTAAAGTCTAACCCACAAAAGTAATGCAATAAAACAGTCAGGGAAAATTCGTAAAAACAACGAATAAATTTCCATTACAAATAATAACTGTCAGCACACAACGTACTCATACTCACATTTCAACACAGTGATAACACAAAATAAATTTTCATTATAAGTTAACGTAAAACAATTAATTTAGCACCTTATTCCCGTGTTTATACATCTAAAACCACAACAGAAGGAAGCCAGACACGTAAATTAGGCGCGAAAAATATTCGGCAGCGCCGCAGGTTGCCGAGTGAATGGTGATGACATCTAGCGGCAGAATAATGTACTACTAGTCTCCCGACAGCCCGCTAGTTATCGCCAAGGTCGGACTTCCACGGCAGTTCACCGTAGCGAAACGGGAAAGAGGTAGAGTTGTCAGGTCTTCTAGAGCAGTCCACCGGCGAGAAGGCACTGCATCCAGTTGACTTCTGCAGTAGTCCACCGTCTGTATGGCCCGACTTTGGCAGATTTCTACAGAAGTCAACAGGGACTAAAGGGTTAAGAAACTAGCAAAAACCTTTCAATGCACATTAAAGAGCATTAAAATAACACGAGGATGGGTGAAACTGAAAAATCTAGACTTGCCGAACATGTCTGGGATAAGCATAAAATACTTTAGGCTAATGCTACTACACTCATACAGGAAGAACACCCAATTATAAGGAAGATAAAACAATCAGCACTAATTGTCAGCAATAGCAATGGCAACAAAGTCCTGAATTAAAAATTTGAAGGATATTTTTAATTAAAAGTGTAACTCATTTTCCACCAAAACAATTACAAAGCAACAACACTAGCAATAAGCCACCAGCCAATAACTGTAGCTCTTTAGTACGTGAGCAATAAGGATTAACCAACAGTGGTCAATAGTAGCATTCACATGTATGTTGCAAGTCACAAAAACAGTAAAATACAGGACCTCGTAGTTGGCTGGCATTGTAGGGGACGACCCATAGCAAACCACAGGGGGGCCTCTCCGTAACAGAGACACGCAGTTGAACCTACTGTAATGCTTCGGGATCGTTCAAGTCGAGCCTTGGGTTGGTGGTGTTCTTTGTTTCAGCCCGACAGCAAACGCAAACAAAGAAACATTTGCGATTCCTAGCATCGCTATAGTACCAGCTCCTTGACGCCGTTTTCCTTTTCCTCCTTTTTGTTATTTCGTTGCTCTTAGTAACACCTTATGATACCACTCACAAATAACAAAATGCTCAGGTTTTAAATTCCAAAGACCTTTTTTATTTTTATTCACAATAGAACACAAACCCAAGCTTCTTCAACACTCTCCACCACCATTGTTATCTCTTTTTTTTTTTTTTTAAAAAAACAAAACAAACAAGAAACACATCTGGCCACACCAACCTTTTCAATATAAATTCTCTTGCACCATATCTTACTCTGCCAAATTCCCCAACACAAATAAAAACACCTTCCAGGTACAAATAAACACATAAAGAAAACCCTTAGTCCGGGAGTGCAAACACTTTACACTACACGTGGTCAGTAATAACATTCACATATATGTCCAACTGTTGACCACACAGATAAACCAAGTTGGAAACATGGTTCAGAATACTTCAACTCTTTTTTAATGAGTATAGCTCGTAGCATTATATTTTATTTATTTATTTGAATTTTTTTTGAATTTTGTTACATGCGCACCAACAGTCCAGGGACTTTAGTGGTGGGCACGACATATACAAAATACACACAAATACATAAAGAAACAAAAAACAAAGGACAAGACATCCATACACACAGACAACACAAGGACAAATACAAATATAATACTTAAAATAATAATTAGTACAAAGTAGTAAGCAGCAAGACATAAAATTTAATAGAGTACAATAATGTAAACGTGAAAGAGAAAAAATACCGACTCTAATTAGTATGAGGATATAAATTACATTAAATACTTTAAAACATAGCTCTGTACACAATTAATTTGACTTGGTGTTGTGTTTATTATAGTTTTTAATGAGTCTATAAATAAGATCATTCTTGTTATAAATTGTACATAAACTAGAAAAGAGGCGAGAATTGAATTGGGGGATTCTCAATCCGGTGTTCTGAAGAATATAGCTGCATTTAATTTTAAAGTTATAAATGTTATGTACAAAAAGATAGTCCAAATAGGCTCTACGGTCTGCTGGAGGAATAAGATTGGGATGCGGAAAACCTCTATGAATTATTAGTTGAGACAAATAGTTTTGTAAATTTTCTAGTTTCTCAATATCAGTCGACCCAATGTCATTCCAGATAGTTGAACAGTATTCTAATTTAGATCGAATTAATGCCAAGTAAAAAGAAATAATTGAATCGGAATTGGTAGCATAATGAGTGATATATTTTATAATAGCAAATGTTCTTTTTGAAATGGAGTTTAAGTAGTCTATTTGTTTATGAAAAAATAATTTTGAATCTAGAAAGACACCAAGGTCTTTTATAATGAAAGTTTTTGAGATTGGGTTACTATTCAGAATGTAACTATAAACTATAGGGTTATATTTCCTAGTAAAGGATATTACCTTAGTTTTATTATCGTTAAGATTGAACAAGTTTAGAAGACACCAATTATTGATTTCATTAATATCCCTTTGTAGAAGAGCGCAATCATTGACTGTAGATATTAATTTAGAGATTTTCAGATTGTCAGCAAAGAATACACCAGTTGAGTAATTAAGGACCATGGTAATGTCATTTATAAATATATTGAAGAGGAGAGGTGAGAGAGTGGCACCTTGTGGTACTCCAGAACTAGCATGGTGTAAAGAGGATTTATGGTTATTGACAGATACAAAAAAGTATCTATTATTGAGATAGCTAGAAAACCAGTTCAAATAGTTAGTACAAAAACCAAAGTCTGATAGTTTTTTAAAAGTAGCGAATGGTTTACTGTATCGAATGCTTTGGCTAGATCAAAATAACAGGCATCTGCCTGACCTCTGTTAGTTACTACATTATGGATTGGGTTAAGAAAAGTAATTAGGTTAGTAGTGGTGGACATTCCAGATCTGAAACCGTGCTGACTGGCTGATAATTTATTTTGAAGTTGAAAATTTAAAACTTTGTGTATAATTTTTTCAAATATTTTTGCGAAGCCATTAAGTAAAGATATTGGTCTGTAGTTTGACACAATCAATTTAGAACCATGTTTGTGTATCGGAATGCCCTTAGCTATTTTCCATTTGTCAGGGAAAACTTGAGAATGCAAACTGGTGTTAAAGATATGATAAAGAAGAGGAACTAATAAGTATGAACAGCCTTTTAAGATAAAATTAGGGATGCCATCTGGGCCGGTGGATTTGGATGACTTGAGAGCCTTGATGCCCCATAGAATAAGCGATTCGGAAATGTAGCACATAAGAATAGAATCCGAGGACATGTTTGAAGACGTCACATTATTGGTTGAAGTCTTGTAGACACTGGAAAAATATTGTGCAAAAACATTAGATAAAACAGTTGGATCATCACAAATATCATCATTGATTTTTAAAGAATATTGTTCATAGTAACCATCTTTCATTAATTTAACATACTTCCAGAATTTCTTTGGATTGTTCTTGATGTTGTTATTAGTAGAGCGGATCCAATTAATTTTATCACGTTTTATATAAGATTTTGCCGTTTTGCGAAAATGTGAAAACTGTAAATAATAATAAGGATTGTTGGATCGTTTATAAAGTTTGTGAAAATGTTTTTTTGATTTTAATGCTTGAATTAAGTCATTAGAAAACCATAACGGATATTTGGGTAATTTTTTAGAAATTAGTGGTATAAATGTGTTCATATTGTCAGTTATACAATTTGTTAAAACATCCACCTGATGATTAACATTGGTTGATTCATAGAAATGTGACCAGTCGTAATTTTTTATGGAATTATAAAGACCTAAAAAATTACCGTCCTTGTAATTTCTGTAGGGAGGATTAACACTTCTTGAGCTAGAATAAATTTCAATGTTAATGTTTAGAGCTGGATGATACAAATCTTCTTTGGTAAGTATTTCAGAGGCTTGTGTTACTGTACACTGAGGTAGATTTGTTAAGCATAAATCGAGAAGATTTTTGCAAGGTTGGGTGTGGTTATATTGGGTCAGACCCAATGTAGACACAAAGTTGAGAAGGTAATTGGCTTTGGATTTGACATGTGAATGAGTAATGTTTGAAGAGTGCCGAGTGAGCCAATCAATACCTGGAACATTAAAATCACCAAGAATTAAAATATCTTCTTGAGTGGTAGATAGTTTTTCTTCCAAGTGTTCAAGGTACTCGAGATATTTGTTCGGCGAGATGTCCGGGGCTAGGTAGATAGTTCCGATGATAAAAGTTGTTGCAGGAGATGTTTTTACCTTGATCCAGGTAGCTTCAATACCGAGAAAGTCGTACATGTAAACAGGTAGCACTGATAAAAATTTGGTTTTGTTAAAGGCTGAAAGTACACCACCCCCTCTATTTTTCAGTGTAAGTTGAGGATTTCTATCATTTCTAAAAACTATATACTGGTCTGTGAAATAGTGAGAATTTATGTTGTTATCGTTGAGCCAGGTTTCTGTTAAACAAATTATGTCGTAATGAGAGTTTAAAAGGTTTTCCAGAAATTCGTTAGACTTAGTTCTTAATCCTCTCACATTTTGATATACAATATCATAATTTCTAAGGAACTGTTTCACTGTGGGAAGTAGGATGCTCCTCCAGCATCAAATTAGATGTGGAAGTTGACGCCATTGGATTAGGAGGCATGATGGTCACTGCTGTATTGTCTTGATTGGTAAGATTAGTGTAGACTTGATCGGGATGTAGTTTACCGTAAAACGGGCTAATTAAACAGCCACTTGGCCAAAACACAATATTATTGATTCTACTGAAGTCATTTTCAAGTACTGATATATGAAATGAAGCATAAGTATTATACTTCGTTCGGAGTTTAGTAACTTTGACCTGAGATAAATTGAGTTCATTTGTGATGTAATCCATAATTTCTTGTTCTTTAACTGAGGCTTCAAAACGGGTAACAAACAGGGATTTAGTCTTTTTGTAGGTAGGTTTGGAGACAGTTTTAAGAGTGGATGTACTACGTATTCCTACTTGGGGTGGAGATTTCTTACGTTCTTGATCATGGGTACCAACTGGGTTTTCATTATGTCTTGACTTATGCGGTTTTTGTACCAACGTGAAACCCTGAGAGTCGACTCGCTGGTTGTTATTGTTAGAGTTCCTGACCGTGCACATTTCTTGCTGACCAGAAAGTAGGTCACTGCGCGTGGAGCTGTTGCTGGGTATACTCACTGCACCATTAACATCGATCACCTTATTATTGGGCGCTCTTTTAGTCACTTGGCTGTAAGAAAAGTCTGAATTTTGCTTTATGTATAAGCTTTTTTTGATCTCATTTAACTCTTGTTTGATTAAAGAGTATTCTTCTCTTGAGTCCATCAAAAAGGATTTAAGCACCGCATTTTCACTCTTAAGCTCATCAAACTTAACACAGAGAGATTTTACCATATTAAATAGATCATCCATGTTGGTGTCTTGAAGTTTCAGAGTAAATGAAGGTGAATTTGAATTTTTATTCAGGCTGTCGACCGTATTATTTGACGATTTTTTCGTAGGCGACCTGAACATGGCTGATCTAGTAGAGACAAATCAATATTGGTAGTTATCACACTTTGAACATCAATGATTACAAGAACCGACTGCGCGCACAAGACACGTCTGTCCGGCTTGAACTCCCGGCCGACACTGAACTCCCGGCCGACATTGATGTATCAAAGCCACTTGTATTATCATTATTTTATTTCTAGCCACAAAATTCACCAGACGACATTCCAGGTTTTAAAAAACATCATTCATTTTTACACGTCAGATAATTTCAAGGAATAACACTTTAGCAGGTTATGCTACAGGTACAAAGTAAGATTATAGTATAATGTGTTAACAGCCACATACAGTGAAACTCTGTTAAGACGTTTTTCAAGGGACTGTCGAAAAGAAACTTCTTAGCTGGGAAAACTTCTTACAAGGGAAAAGGAAACTATCCTCTTTTTCATAGCTTACTATCAGTATAATTGAACAAATTTACAAATGGTATCAATTTCTAGTGAAAAATAGAGCCTAAAACTATATAACGAAACAAAGATTAAATTTCCTATTTGTGAAACTAATTCCTACTTGCATTTACGTATATTGAATAATTAATGTTTACACAAAACAGTACAATATTACATGTTCTAAATTAAATTTTTTGAAAAAAGTGATCCAGTGTTGTTTGCTTGGAGTTCTTCTCAGTTTGCTTCATTATGAAATTTTCAATGAGCCAGACACTTTGCCAAATGTTGTCTGGCACGTTTGCAGTTCCTTGAACGAAGTCCCGCAGCCCTTCCAGATGCACTAAGGCATCAGAACAGGTTGGTTTTGATGGTGCTCTTGGTTCACTTTCCTCATCCTCTTCATCTTCGTCATCATCTTCTACTGCAGTCACATCACTGTTGCTGCTGCTGCTTGCTATTGCTTCAGCACTCTGAGGCTCACAAGGCAGAACGTCACTGTCAGCTTCAACATAATCATCAAAACTACAAGTGATTTGTAGTTTGCTTTGCAAACTTTTCCATGCATTATTGCACGCACCCTCATCGCCACCATCACCCTCATCGCCACCATCACCCTCATCGCCACCATCACCCTCATCGCCACCATCACCCTCATCATCACCCTCATCAGTTGGGGCTACAGTGTCACCTCCAAAGCATGCCTTCTTGAAGCAGTTGGCAATAATGGTTGGGTCCAACGAATCCCAAGAAGCCGCTAGGAAATGCAGTGCATCTAATATAGACACTTTGTAGGGTGGAGAGTTGGGTGTGTTGTGGTTCATTTTTGTTATTAGTCTGCACACCAGTCTCTTGCGATAATACTGCTTTAGGACCTTGATCACACCCTGATCCATGGGTTGCAGAACTGATGTGGAATTAGCAGGAAGAAACTGAATTCTCACATTCCTCAAGTTCGCCACATTCTTCGGATGGGCAGGGCAATGGTCCATAAACACAATTATCTTTCTGTTTTTTACTCCCATTTTGGCATCCAGGGAGTGCAAATATTGTTCAAAGATGCTGCAAGTCATCCATGCAGTTTTATTATTTGTGTACCTACATGGTAAAGTTTTCACATTTTTAAAACATCGTGGATGTTTTGCCTTCCCAATTACAAAAAGTGGAAGCTTCTCGGACCCATCCATGTTGACCCCCACAAGAACAGTCAACCTCTCCTTGCTCTGTTTACCCCCATGACAAGCCTCTCCTTTTAAAACAAATGTTTTGTCAGGCAGCATTTGAAAAAAGAGGCCGAACTCGTCAACATTGAAGATGTCCTTCGGTTCATACTCGGATAGAATTTGAGGCAATAATATTTTCCAGGCATCTATTGATTCTTCACTCACACTCTCAGACTCTCCACTTATTGCCCGGTACACAATGCCAGTTCTATTCTTAAATCGGTCAAGCCAACCATTCGATGCTTTAAACTCAACATTAAGTGTCAAAGCAATCTGTTCTGCTTTTTCTTTTAAAATCACACCACTCAATGGGATGTTTTGTGCACGTTGTTGTTTAAACCATTCAAGCAATGGCTTTTCTATCTCGTCATATTTTCCACTCTTCCTCTTCTTACAGGTCGATGAAATATTGCCAGCCTCGGAACGTATTTCTTCTTGTTTGGCAACAATGGTATTAAGTGTTGATGGTGGTATTCCCAACTCCTTAGCGATCGCCACTCGTGGAACCTTGGGATTAGAATTAACTTTGTTTATAATGTCCAGCTTTTCTTTTAATGACAACGCTTTGTGTTTGATTCCAATCTTATTTAACGCCATTATTATGAAACTAAAACATATTTTGTATCACCTTCTAAAAAAAAAAAAAAAAAAAAAAATTAAAAAAAAAAACGTAACACTCGTGCAAGACGACGCTAACGTAATTAGCGGGAATCTGTGGCGGTAACACTACTCGGCAGTCGGCAATAGACAGAATCGCGTGTTGCAGCAATCGGCGTGGGGAAGCCTACAACTCACATAGTTTCAGTTCCCTCAGAAAATTTCCGAAGTATTGCGTTTTGGTATTAAGCCGCTAAATCATAAGTTTCCAATGAAAACAAGCATGTTGTGACTGACCTAATCTAACCCTTTGATTTTTTTAATTTCGATATTTGAGAGAAATCCGAAGTTGCACGAACGTGGTAAGGAACTGAAACTATGTGAGTTGTAGGCTACCGATCGGCGAGTTACCCATATCGATAGTCAGCTACAGGCGCGCACTCTATTCGGCCATCAACCTAACCAAAAATGATGCCAACCGGCGAGCAATCGACGTGAATAATCGACTTCGTGCGCGCACTCTGTACGGGCATCAACCAAACTAACACGATGGCAACCAGCGCTTCCTACATGTTAATTTTTATACGCGACTGGCGTTAAATGTGAAACGACTAAACGAGTCCTAAAGAGAATATACTTGTCAACCAATTACGTATTTTTAACTTAAAAAATATAACGGTGATTTCCCAATAAATAATGCCTTTAAACTTAAAAAAAAAAAGATCGTTTCATACGGGAAACTAATTTTACAAGGATCGTCTTACACGGAAAATAATAACCTACATCATATGGAGAAAATGGCGGGACCGAAGCATTTGATCGTATGAAACGGGAAATCGTATTGTGCGGGATCGTTTTAAACGAGTTTCACTGTAATTACAGCAGTATTAAAACTTAAACATGCCCTTACACTTTAACGAGAGGCCTTGGTCATGTCAAGGATTGATTGCACTGGCTTACAAGAATACCGTGTTTTCTCGCATAATTGTCGCACGTTTTATTCTAAAATCAAATTTGATAAGTAGGGGTGCGACGATTATGCATAAAAAAATTTTTTGTTAGATAACGTTATTCATAAAAAAAAACCATTATTGGAAAGTACGTTTATTTAAAAAGGGAAGTATAAAAGAGCATGCCAAACAATTTAAATTAATAAGTCATACAACAAAAACCTTTATTAAACTTTAAATAGAAAAACATCTGTGATCCAAATGCAAGCCGAACGAACATGTTACTACCATAGTACACAACACGAAAGAATGCGGGCTATCAAATGTAGTTAACTCAGCACCTGATAGAGAGTGTAGCGGTCAGGTCCGTTACTTTAAAACGGCGCGCGCCATCGCGGGCCTCGGGCACTCCGCTCCCCTCCTCCTTCTCCCTCCTTCCCCCCCCCCCCCTTCTAGTGCTTGTTCAATTTTTACTCGTTCCCCCCCCCTCTTCCTTTGATAGGCGCATGCGCGCGCTGCGGCGCGAGCTTATAAATTGAGCTGCAACCATGTTGGGGGCCTTCTTCTACTGGTTTGTTTAGTCAGGCTTGGTTGTCAGCGGTAGCTGATCTGTTGTACCTCTACTAGCATGTAGTCCGTTAGGTTCTATTTGAACTACGTGCGTGTGCGACCTCAGGGGAAAAATGTAAGTTGTTTTGAGTCGTCAGTGAAGCAGTGGACCTCACCCTAATGTAGAGTCATTTATTCTTAAATTTGTTCTGTCTAAATTTCCTTTTCGGCCGCCACCTAGAAAAATAAGTTTGGATTTTTGCTGTAAATTAACTTCATCTTCGCTTCCGTTTTTGTTTGTAATTGTCTCCCCCTGAGACGTCGTCGCACGTATTTGTTTATTAAAGAATAATGTAAATTCTTTCACTTTTTTGTACCTGCACTTTGCAGTAGTTTTGTATTTCTTATTGATGTAAACTTAACTTCATACTTGGCAATGCTTTTGTTTCGAGTCAACTGCACATTGTCCCCTTTGATGGTGTTTGGATCGTTTACGGTGTAGCCGGCATACCTTTGAAATTTAATGTAACAAACATGTTTTGTCGAAAAATTGTTCCCAATTTATGTATTTAGCCTTGCCTTGTTTTCGCTTAACATTATCAGTAATGTTAACGTAATGTTTTGATTTGACTTTGAATTTGAATAAAATGTCTGTGTACCTGAAACCATTTACCTTGCAAACCTGATCTGCTCCATTCACGTATACCCCAGTCCATGCCAGGTTCTGGCCTCCCTCTACACTTAGTTAGGCCCTTTTCAAGAGTTTTATGCACTCGGCGAGATATCGATATTCGGCTACGTGCGCGCGCTCTATACGGAAAGCAACATAACCAAACATTAATGATTGCTACAGTTTTGTACGGGATATACCGTGGCGACGCTGACAAACAGATGAAGGTTATAACGTTTAAAAAGTCTTTAAAAGATAATTTACACGTCAGACAACTTCGTATTTCCATTAATTAAAGAAGTAAGTGATAATGTTCGTACTCCACACTCCACCGTTTCCACATTGTATGTTGCAAGCGGGTAACAAGTTGCAATCTGTCCAACTTATTTATTTATTTACTTATTTATTCATCAAATCGTGGTCTGGCACGGCAGTCATTGGCTCGCCAACCAGAAAATGACCTGGAGTGAGTACATCATACTCTTCAGGGTCTGTTGACAGCGCACACAGTGGCCGAGAGTTCATCACCGCTGATATTTGTGCTAGCAGAGTGACAAATTCCTCTAGGGTAAGCAGCAGGTTCCCCACTTCTCGCATCATGTGTTGTTTTGCTATTTTAACAGCCGGCTCCCAAAGGCCACTCAGTGATGGCTTGCGGGGGGGGGGGGGGGGGGGGGGGGTTGAAGTTTCATTTGATACCTTATTGAGCTGCTTCACACAGGATGTGCTGTCGAGGCTCGCCTGACCACAGAGTCTTGTAGAGTTCCTTCAAGTGGTCATTGACACCCACAAAGTTAGTACCATTGTCAGAGTAGATTTCCGTGGGAGTTCCTCGGAGTGATACAAACCATTTCAAGGCTGCTAAGAATGCGTCTGCAGAAAGATCAGTCACCATTTCAAGATGTACCGCCTTAGTGGCCATACAGACAAACAAACACATGTAGGTCTTATACGTCACTCTTCTTCATGTTCTAACTGGGGTAGTGAGAAATGGCCCTGAAAAATTGACTCCTACATAAAGAAACGCTCTGACTTGAGTAAGTCTTGCGACTGGTAGTGCGCCCATTAGTGGTGTCAATGCCGTAGCTCTCACCTTGAAACAATTCATACACTTGTGAAGCAGCTTGCGAACTAGACTTCTTCCAGAGACTATCCAGTATTGACGCCGTGTCAGACACAAAGTCGTCTGTGGGCCCGCATGGAGGTGGCCAACATGAAAGTGAATCACAATTAACTCTGAAAGTTTGCTTTGTGCCGGTAACAGAATAGGATGCTTAGTCCTCTCAGGAATAGAGGCATTTTGTAACCTGCCGCCCACCCTGACGACTCCCTGTAAGTCAATGAAGGGTGCCAATGCCTGAATATTCTTGCTACATGTTTCCCCTTTCTTGATGGCAGTGATGGCATCCTTAAAGAAATATAATTGGGTCATTTTGATCAGGTAAGTTAAAGCAGCCTCCCTTTCCTTGAAGGTTAAAATGGTGTCCTGTAAGTACTGTTGTTTCTGGAATCCTGCTTTCGCACGCAGAACCCATGCTGTCACAGCCTAAAGTTTACTCAATGAAGATGCATTCTGGATAAGACCTAGAGGGTCCTCTGACTTCTTTTCATGCTGAGCAACCAATATTACAACTGAGGGTGGTTTCAGTTCGGGAATGCTCCCGTGGTGTTTCATCGCCTGTGATGGCCAATGTTCTTCCTTTTGCAACAGCCATCCAGGACCGCCGAACCAGCAAGACTGCTCCAGCAGTTGAACTGGCAAGCATCCACGAGAAGCTGCATCAGCTGGGTTGCATTCCAAGGGAACATGCTTCCAGGCACTTGGCGGCACAGCACTCTGAATTTCGGCCACTCTATTGGCTACAAATGTCTGCAGCTTGTGTGGAGACATTCTTAACCAAGCTAGGACAACAGTTGAGTCTGTCCAAGCATGCAACGCTGGAGTCTTGACCTTGGGCTGGAAAAGTGCCAAAACATGTAAGCATAGCTTACTCAACAAGTGTGCAGCACAGAGCTCAAGATTGGAATGGACAATGTCTTTAAGGGAGCGAACCTTGACTTTGCCATTAGCAGGCGCACAGTAACTTCACCGCTCATTGTCACACACCTAACATACATGACTGCAGCATGGGCCTTCTCACTCGCGTCACAGAACCCGTGAAACTGAACGTCCAATTCTTGCAATGGAATAAATCGGGGTATTCGTACCCGAGACAACAATGGTAACGCTGCTGTAAAGCTCTCCTATTCAGACAAGATGTCTTCGTCAACTTGGTCATCCCAACCAAGACCCTTAGTCCACAACACTTGCAGCAGAATTTTACTGGCTGTAATCACTGGGGCCAACCAGCCACATGGGTCATACAATCGAGCTATGAAGGACAGAATACCACGTTTGGTATTCGGTACAGTGGGTACCTTTACCTTGTAGCAAAACTCATCCTTTGATGGCGTCCAATGTATTCCTAACACCTTCACCGACTCCGTAATGTCAAATTTCATATCAGCCTGAACAGTGTCATGGGTGCCGACTACATTTCCGTGATTGGAGCACCATTTGTGAAGTTGGAAGCTACCTGCTCCGAGCAGCGCCACTAGCTGAGTTTTCAATTCCTGTGCATCACCTACAGTATCAGCTCCGGTCACAATATCATCGACAAACACATCATGTAACAGAGTGTGAGCAGCTAAAGGATAGTTAGCGCCTTCGTCTGTTGCCAACTGCTGCATGGTTCGGAGCGCTTGGAAGGGTGAAGATGATAGTCCATACGTTACTGTGTTCAGCTCAAATATATGTATGGGGTCACTAACCAAATTACGTCACAAAATACACTGGAACTTCCTATCCTCAGGATCAATTACAATTTGACGAATCATCTTGCATACATCAGCTGTTATCGCAATTGCTGATGTTCGGAAATTCAGCACTATGTCAGCAACCTCCTTGTGCAATTTAGGACCAGACAACAGCAACTTGTTCAAGGAGGGTCCATTGGTCGTCTCCGACGATGAATCAAATACTACGCGTACCTTAGTCGTTAAACTATCTTCCTTGACCACAGCATGATGTGGTATAATGTACAGTGGTCGGTTACGCGCATCCGCCCTTAATGATACAGACACCTTGCTGTCGGCATCCGGTGTCAATGTCCCAATCTTTGACATATGGCCCAGGCTTTCGTACTCCTCCATGAATTGCTGGTATTGCTGAAGCAACTGTGGGGATCGACATAATTTACGCTCTAACCCCTGCAATCGCTTGAGGGCAGTTGTGAATGAATCACCCAACATGTCCGCTGAACGTGCAAACGGAAGCCTCAACACATACCTGCCTTGGTTGTTACGCCTGTGAGTCTCCTGGAAGTGCTGTTCACAGATCTGATCTTCCCTGGATGTGAAGGTCTTACTAGGGAGATTTTCAACCTCCCAGAACCGTTGAAGAGCGAGGTCTAGGGACATATCAGTGCGTACCAGTAATGATGCTGATGCCGGCTGAGTGAACTGTGCACATGGTGCATTACCTGCCAGTACCCATCCAAATAGGGTTTGGTAGGCATGAGGCGGTCCGTGAATCTTAGTACCTGTCATTACTTCTGCCACTACCTCCGTGGAAAGCAGCATTTCTATGGCACTGGGCACAGAGAACTGGGGATCTGCCAATGGCAGGCCATCTAGATGCACTAAGCTCCCAGTGGCAATCTTGGTTGATGGTAGGTCTTTGGTTATTCTTTTAAGAATTAATGCCTTGCTGGTGATGTGAAGTTTTGGTGATTGGTGTGATCTAATCTCGCAAATAACTGATCCCTTGGCTTCCGGGATCAAAGTGTTGCCAACCCCAGCAATACTCACATTTGTACGATGTCGCCTTAGGCCCAGCCGTTGTACACACGCCTCTGTGATGAAGGAAGACTGCGAAGCAGTATCTAGTAACGCACGAACCACTTGGTATTGACCCGCACCGTCCTTGATGCGTATCAATGCCGTCATTAACAGCACTGTGGTGGGTGGATTGACTGGCCTCATTTCTTCTGATGCACACATGGTAATTGCTGGAATTTCTTCCTCACCCCGTCTATCGTCATCTGAGCTCGCTGCGTAGTTCCTAGGCCCCTGTCCCGTGACAATGTGGAGGAGTGTATGGTGACTGCCCTGGCAGAGTTGGCAGCGAAACTTAGACTTACACTGTGCTGCCACGTGTTGTCCCCGCAGACAGTTATAACAGAGCCTCTGCGCCTGCACGAAGTTCCGTCTATCCTCAACCGACCGTGAACGAAATTCCTGGCAGGTGTGCAATCCATGAAATCCGTCGCACACACTACACTTCAGGTTGTCTTGAGTTGAAACAAGTGTAGTCTTTCGAAAAGAGGGCATGTTTGAGTCTGACACATTCATCGGTCGCCACTTATTTACGTTAAGAACCCTGTTGCTTGAAGTGTTTTGGAGAAGACTGGCCTGGTGCTCCTAACTGAAGACAGATGGACTTGCTTTGCTGCCTTTGCCCTCCTGTCCAGAAACTTCAAGAGATTGCGGTAGGAGGGAATGTCCTCTTCATTTGACATTTCAAACCCCTGTTTCAAAGGTGAATCAAGCTTCTCTAACAAAATGTTTAATAAGATGAAGTCCCACTTTTCGACAGGAAATTCCAGTGCCTTCAGGGCATTTACATTCTCTTCGACACAGGCTACGAACTTGCTAAGGGCATTCTCACTGCGACTGTCTATGTGAGCCAAATGCAATATTTTTTGCACATGGATGGTCGCTGTGATCCGAACACTCAAGAATTTCCTTTCCAAAAGGCCCCATATTACATCATAATTACCTTCCGTGATCGGTATGTTGCAAACTAAGTCCCGCGCCTCGCCCTTAAGGCATCCTAACAGATAGTGAGTTTTTTGCACTTTAGTCAAGTGCAAACATTGGCCAACCACCGAGTTAAATAGTTCTGCAAATCCCTTCGACTCAGCACGGTTACCGCCGAACACCGGTAGCGGTAATGCAGGCAACATTGACACGTGGGGACTTAACGTGGCTTGCGATCCCGTGTTAGGCACTGTGTCACCTGGTGCCTTAACCTCACTTTGGCTTGACGTCTGTTTATTGTATAATTTACGCAATTCCCGGAATACTACTTCATAAACCACGAACTGTTGCTTGACTTCGCTCATATCGACCTTATCACTTGGGGGGTTAGTGCACATTGCAAAGAAATTTGCTAGTAACTCACTCCTTTTTTCTATAACTTCCTCAAAAACAATTTTAAAATCCTCCAATTTGGATGCATCCTCCTCCGACGCTTCATACAAATCACAGGCTTCATCGGCCTTGCCCAATAAAAAGTTGAAAATTACGTGTTGCAATTCCGGTGTTTGTGCCGCCATTGTGCTTATTAGTGCGTAAGCGTTTCCCTTTGTTTTTGGATTAGTTCTTTTTTCATGCGTAACTTCACTAATCCCCGCGTAAGGACTCTTGTGTGCCCTTAATAACCGTAAACATAGATGCACTGCCGCATAATTTCACTCTTCTAATAATTATCACTTTCTACCTTCGCGATGTACGTCATTATTTATAAGCCGTCGGCCTTACAACCACGCATCACCGATAGGTCCTTATGCCGTTTTCCCGTGCAAAATATTTTGTAAATCGTTCCCTAGATGCTATTATAACACTTTCACCCGCCGCTAATCTTGATTTGCGTTATCATCCGGCCCGGAGGACCAAAAAAATGTTCGAGCACATACATGAACATTCGAACCGACGCCATGATGATGCGTAACTGTCCGTTTAGTCCGAAGATCGCAGCACTGTCCCAAGGTCCAACGGATGGTGCAAGAAGGCACCAAGTCGCACAAATAAAAAAAGTACACAGCAACCCTCAACAGATAATGTGAGAATATATATCAAATTTCTATTTTGAAATACATCGTTTTATACGGAATAAATACCCACACAAAACGTTCTGAATCTAATATCGGGACCAAAAACATTATGCAACGTTTACGTGAGAGGTTTTTTTTATCCAAATTTTGATGCCTCTAAAATATGGGTGCGACGATTACACGCGTGCGACCATTATGCGATTAAAGAGGGTATACCTTCTAACATTTCCAAACTGCAATGACATAGCTGTTACCAAGGTATCAAAACACGAAGATGATTAGCAATTTTTGAGACATTACCAAAGCATCAAAGTGCCTATGCTGTATGCAGTAAAAAAATTGGACAGACTACACTGGAATGAAAACACTTTGCGAGTCAGATGACTCCAAAAATGAATAATTAGCAAAAACAAATTACAAAGTAAACGAAAATTATGAGTTTCATTTATCTAACAAGAGCAAAAAATAAAGGAAACAGCATTAAATTATACACAAAAAGATAACCATCCACATCCAAAAAACAGAAATTAATGGTGTATAAATATCGTTGAATCAGAATCATAACTCAGAATCAAACATCAATTAAGTGTAACAAAATTTAAAAGGTGGAGGCCAAAATACTACATTGGAAAATGAAACTGTTTAAGAAAAATCAATAATAATTTACATGTTGTCCACTGCAAAACCTACTCGCATGTTGCCGTGGACGACCATTCACACAGAAGGAAATGGCCCGGATGCAACTACATGAACAAGCAGGTCGTGAGCTCTAAGTAAACTCCCAGGTTCTGGTCTACGCATGCGCTGCTCTTCCAGAGTGGGAGGTAGCATGGCGGTCTCCGAGGCACGTCAGTGTTGAAGATGGCGCGCTAACCGAGGAAGAACCACACAGCTAACCTGTCATTGGTCGTGCAAGGAGAGGGTTCGAACACACGAAAACTCCTGTTTCCAGTCCTCTCAATCATCAGTCATTCTGGTTGTGCCTGATGATGGGAACATTGCAACTGTTTTGTCATGGAAATGCTGTGTTCATCCATGCTGTCGTCATTGTGTTGTTCAGATGATCTGTTTAGTGTCATCGCTGAGTTCTTCTGTGAGTCACAGTGTTGTCCAGTGTTGTTGTATTTCTGTGTTTACTGTTCTTGTTGCAACTGTCTTGTCATTGTCAGTCCATTTTAGTCTTCTGTGCTGTAATTTTTTCTGACTAAATTCCTTCCACTGAATTATCCATGTTTCTAAACATGTGACATTTGCTATAAGCTGATATGTGCTTGTTCTCTATGTGTTTATGTAATTATTTTAAATCACTTTTCCTCATGACAAGAATCATCCATAAAATGTGTATTAGAGATGCAGCTTATGTGGGGTGAGAGAAAGAACGGATGTACCAATGAAGTAAAGTTGTTATGTGAAAACATGCTTCTTTGTGTACATTTTTATGATCCAGTCCATACTAAAGATTTTTTTTTACCACAATTTTTATGGTCTGCCTATGTTTTACACCATGTATCCACAGCTTTGAAATTCATTGCAAGTGCTTCCCCAAATTGCGTGCCTCACAAAAAGTGCCTTTACAAAAAGTGATATTTTCATATTATAGTTAATGTGGATGTTCATTTACCAACAAACTATACCAGTTATATTTTAACTTTTGAAATTGTTGTTGCAGCAGGGTTCAAAATGAATTTGCAACATTATTATGAATGTACATTCGTTAAAATTATTCAGTCCTAGCTTTCGTCTTATTTTATCCAAATATAATTGTACTTTCGGAAATTTGGGTTGCAAAAGTTTTTGGGATATAAATAATTGGTTTTGAATTTTTTTTTAATGATTATTGCAAATATTTTTTTTTGTAAATACGCCATTGCTGGATTATCCTGGTTGTGACGGGCAAGAAAGATGAGTACATGAACACTTGAAGTACCAGCCGTCATCAGCTGATGTGCTGGTTTCAGTTGCACACAGCTTCCAGGGACCACGTCCTGCCCTGGTGTCCCTGTTCGCTGTCAGGCGCACAGCTAAATAAACAAATAAGTTGTAGTGAGGCATATTTTATAATGCAATATAAAGCACAAACTTTAATACTTGTGTAAAGTTCTTGCTTAAAACAATAAACACAGAAATTTGCAGTGAAAAATTAACTTTTTTTTTTTTTTTGGGGGAGGGGGTTGGCTTGATAGCTAGAATAGAAGTTAATTCTCAGTTGTGTGACTCTTACGTTTACCTTAATTCTCAAGAACACTGACTTTTTTATATTCAAGAGCCAAAGTTAACAGTATACGTATTCTTGCTATGCTCTGCACTTGAAAAGGATCCACAGTCATTAATTGAGTTAAATTTTTATTTAGTTATAAAAATAAAGTTTTTTCCAAAAAAGTAACATAAAAATTTGTTTTAGCAAGGGCATTTGTTCCAAAAAAAATTTGGACATGCTTATTAAGTTAGGTACTGTTAGTAGTACTAGAATTAAAAAATACATTGTCTCACAAACAACACACAACTCACATTGTTCTATGTAAATGTTTAGGCTAGGGGTTCTTGAAACTAGGGCTTTCTTTGATGTGTGGTGAGAGAGTGTAATTTTAATTCTATTAACTGAAGATATTTATATACTAGTGGAAGCATTTAAACGTTGAGGAGTGATTTTCACCCATTGTTGTTAATAAGAAAAGCAGAAGTTTTTTCATGCCATTGAGATGCTGCAGTTCAGTTTGAGTGAAGTAGCAGTTCTTGGCGTGCTCAATGGTGCGTTGCAAACCAGACAGCGCTGGCTTCCTGGTCACATGTCCGCAGCACGGGTGGGCTTGCAAGGCTTCACTCGGACTCACGTGCGAGAGCTCAACTACTCGTCAGTTGAGGTCGGGAATGGCTCGCTCGAGCATCGCCACCAGGTGACGGCGTGTCGCTTGGATGTGTGGGGCAGGTTTTCCTGGAAATAATACAAATTTGAAGACATAATGGTGGTGCTGATTCCACTTCGCCTCAGAGCACTTTTGCAAGACATATTTTTCTTAGCGCACAAGAAGGTCGGTTTGAAATATTGGTTGTCATATAAAATGTTTGAAAAATAAAAAGAAAAAAAATAATAAAACAAATAAAAAAAAAATATTTTAAATTACATTTAATTATTGGCATTTAGTTCCTTTTGTTTGTGGCAACCAGAGATAAATAATAAAAATAATTCATATACGTAATTTATTTAATTTTAGTTTATTTTTATATTATAAAAATATAGATTTTCTCTTTAGAACATATTTAAATACAGAACTAGTACTAATATATATATATATATATATATATATATATATATATATATATATATATATATATATATATATATATATATATATATATATATATATATATATATATATATTGGTGGTTTAAGTGCTGAACACTTGTTTTTCAGAGATACTGTATGCTCTGTATTTAACACCCTTTTTTACCAATAACTTTGGTAAGATTAATTCTATCTATATGTAAATAGAAATTAAACTTTTGCACAGGGAAAATTTCAGCAATTAGTTGCATGGTTCTGTGTTTGTGACATATTTGCTGTACATAAATGAGGAGATCATGAATCATGATAAATTACTTATCCAAGAGTGAATGTTTTCTTGCTGTGATGAGCTAACTAACGTGCTCAAAATAGCCATTTAAGGTTCTAATTGGACCAGTTTTGTCAACAGGACATGGCCCTAAATAGTTTTGAGATGTGGAGTACCAAATTACGGAGTTCACATCCAGCCTCAAAACATTAGCACAAATTTACACTCCGTATCAACTAGACCTAAATTATTAAGTTAAAAGTACGGTTATAAACTTTTGTGAAAAATTCAGCAAGATGCAAATTCGCTATAACAGTTATGATATGTAGTAAATGCACTTAAACCACCTACCTCGTATTATTTAAAAATTAGTGTGGCTGTAGGCAAGAGTGCTTCCATTCTGAAAATTGTTACAATCCTGCAAGGATCGTATATTATCGGATCGGTGAAGCTTAGGATTCATGTGTCCGTGTATACACAGCAACAGCAGACAAATATGGAACATACGTGAGAAAGAACATTGATTATATCTAGTGCTGAAAGAATTTAGTTTGCCAAAATTTTATTATTGATCTGTCTAAACTGTAGTTATGTAATGTAGCTATGTAATGCTCATGCAGAATATGTTGTCCTGTTGTTAAACTTTATTACTTTTCCCTACGTATTTGACAGGTCTCTTTGAAAGTGTTGGATGTATTTAATAACAGGGACCCAGATCTGCTTGCCCGGCAGCTTGACTCATGTTGAGAGTGCTCACTGCTCGCTGCAGTATGCAGTGCTTCGTGCCCCAGTGCGCTGTCAGCAGGACGGTCATATTAGTTATGGATTTTACTTTGCCAGCAATGCAAGAAAGTATTTAACTTCCCCAGATATGTTAATGTAAGCAGTTCATGACGGTGCGAAGTGTAATATCCTCAGTCGGACTGGGCAGCCATCAATGTAGATGCAGAGATCCACTTGTCGCAGCACTGCCCTTGACATCTTCCTGGTCCACACACATCTTGGAGAGGGAGCCAGCATTGCTCTGTGTTAATTGGCTCGTCGAGCGTGTCGTGGTTCAGCCGCGATGCCTGCCTCCGGTAGTGTGAACACTTCTTGCTGCTTCATCATAGCCGTGCATTGACTCGCTGTCATCATCGTCACTGGGGTTAGAGGTAGTCTCGGTGAGAATCCATTAGCAATCACTCTTGATGAAAAATGAATGAAATGTCCATGTGTGATGTGATTATGGATGATAGATGGCTGGTGGCTGGGTGAGTGACTGCAAAGCAGCCGTGTGCGTGCTAGGCTCAACTAGTGAGTAGTGGCTGGTTCTTGGTTATAGCAGTGTGTGTCTGCACTCGCTGTCACCTGGGCAGTCACTAACATTGTGTTATGGTGTGCACAAAAAAAGGAAGTATATTGTGTCATCTTCTCTTGTCATGCATTCATTTTTATTATTTCTTTTGCGGTTACAGGTATCTCATTGTAAAGCAAATGGTTTTTCTCCGTAGGGTCAAGGTTTGACTGGACTGAAAAATCTTGGTAACTCATGCTACATGAATTCGATAATCCAGTGTATCAGCAATACCACTTCCCTGGCTTTCTACTTCGTTGAAGGACAACATCACAATGACATGAACAAGAGTGCTAAGACGTGTGGCCGAGTCGTAGAAGAAGTTGCTGCTGTCGTACGGAAATTGTGGAGCGGGCAGTTGCGTAGTATTGCCGCATATGACCTGAAGGTAGGTTGTTATATTTTCTAGAATCAGGGTATTTATTTTAATTATGTATAGCTGTTTCTTCTACCAACCGCTCAGATAACCTTATGAGACAGGCCTATTTCATGAGAACATAATTTGTTAGATTGGGTGTACAATCTCAAGGTGGCACAGAAATTGAACAGTAAATGCACACAAACATTAAATATGTACAAACATTTTACAAGGGTACAGTCGTTCTCATGGTTATACGCGAAAGAACAGTTTGTGTGGTGAAATGTTCTTGACTTTCTAGTGTTAATTTTCAAGGCCTTAAACTGTCCTTAGGTGTATCTGCTCTTGACATGTCTTTGAAGTTTTAATATTTTAATATTCATGAGAATAGAAGTGTCCTAAAGTTTTAATATTCATGAAAATATGTGTCCTAAATAATAGTTTTTTTTTATAATTTTTTGAGAACAATTTATTGACTTATGTATTTGCTTGATTTAAACTGAAAAATGAGACACTTAGTCTTAACTTGAATGAATTTTATTAGTTTTGTTCATGTAATTGTACTTTTGAAACCTTGAATAGTTGGTAAAAATCAGTGGTGTAGCACAATGTTCCGTTTCAAAATAATAAGTAATAATAATTATTTTATATTTAAAAGTACTATAAAAGTGATATCTAAAATATAGCATTCACTTGAGCTGACAGTTGAGTGAGGCTTCTCTAGTCTCATAGTTACACTCCATGTGTTGTGTAGGGAATCTGCTGGCGTAGGGGAGACCATGTGTTGTCTGCCACGCACAGTCCCCGGTCTCTGTCTGCAGTTGTGTTGTTCCTGGTACGCCAGTGCCATACTTCTGCCCTTGTAAAGCTCTCTCTCTTACCATGCGAAACTTTCCGTGATCTTGGCAACAATAACATAGTTCTGGGCAGTGTCAAAATTAACTGATTTTATTAACAAAGTGATCAAATGATCACATTGTATTGGACTGGAGTGACCTGAATTAAAGTATTTTATTAAAGGGTGTTTATTATTAATAATAACAACTATAATTGTTTTTTTAATTGATTGTAAAATTATTATTGTAATGGACTGTGATACTGTTGACAAGTTAAATTATTTTATTATTTTATTGAAATTTTTAACTACTGAATTAATTGTTTAGAGCATAGCAGATTTTTAGTAAGGTTATAATTATATTGTTGACATTGATGGTTCTTTCATAACCAGAGCTTGTAAAAAGAGCTAAACTATTAGATCTTATTGTAACTGAACTAAAACATACTTAATCAGTTAATCTTATACTGAGAAATTATAATTTTTATTTTAAATTGCTTTTGGTAAAGTGAATATTTTTGCTTAGAGAGAGAGAATTTTTTTGAACAATAAGTTTAATTACATCACTTAACCAAATGATTATATTTCTAAGTTAAAACTCCTCTGTCACAATTACTGTGTGTTTGTCACAAGCCGTCCCCTGTGTAGCCTTACAACCTAAAAACACAGGGACTTAAAACAGGAATGTAAAAATTATAGTAGATAAAAAGCTTTCTATTTTTCTGATGCAAAACTAAAAGGCTCTACAGTTTAAACCCTAAAAAGAACAGTAAACATTGTGTGAACCTTGAGAAGAAGAATTGTGTGTGAGAGTGTTTTTAGCGTACCACTTTCAAATGTTTTCTGGGACCACATCTCTAGACCCTAAATTCAAAAATTTTTCAAGAATTTTCAGAACTGGTAATACCACTGGTAAGAACTGTTTATCTAATCCACACTTGGTGTAACATGTCTAGTTGTCTACTGTTTATTTTTTTTATTTTCAAATAGTCGCATGTAATTTTTACTGGAACTGACATAGTATTATCATAAAGCTGCCTGACAAAGCTTTTCAGTGGGGGTGTGGAAAAAAAAGATTTTACAAATAATGTTTGTATGATATTAAGTCTGTTCATATATGCTGGCACTAGTGATTACCTTTTTCTTCTCTGAGGTTAGTTCCATGGAACGAGCATCACATAGGCAATGTTTTTAAATTAAATCATAATTTTAAATGATTTGAAAAACTGATTTACCAGCCACTAAAAAATTCATTTCTGTACCTATAACACTCAAAAAGAGTTTTTTTGTTCCTACCAGCTTTGTAAACATTAGCAATCTGATATTCCAAGAGCCAGTCATTAGACAAGAACCAGTCATTGACATACCTGTTGAAGCGCATGGAGCTGCCAAGCCAGGATTGCTGGAGACTAGAATGTGATTGGGAAGCGACGTGCATGTTGCAGGCCGTGGTGGGACAGCTGAAGAGCTCCTTCAAGGGCACGGAGCAGCAGGACTCTCACGAGTTCTTCACTCTCATCATGGACTGGCTGCACCAAGAACTGAACAAGGTTTGTTTGTGCTCTGGCACTCTTATTGGTGTTAACCATTTCATAATTAGTCCTTTTGTCATTGTAAATATGGTTTAAAGAATTTTTCGTTTATGCATGCTGGTTTTATTTTCTTTGATTTGTTTCTAAAGTGTGTATATTTGAGAACCAAAGGACTGAAACCAGTGGGTTTAGTTTCTCTCTTTTTATATTTACAGTAGAACTTAGATTATCTGTGACCTGATTAACCGGGTATTCGGTTAATCACATTCTCAATAAATATTAAATAATTTTTTTGTTGGGGGAAAACAAAGTCCCTCGTTGTGTAATTCATTAGGGAAGGGACAAGAAAGGAGTATAATGAAAAACTACATATTAAAAGTAGAATTATTATTTTTTTGTTTATTCAAGGTAAGTTTACGTTAAATTGCATATAGCTATGCATATCAAATTATAAATGTAATTCATATTTGTCATTGAAACAGTGTGTTTTAGGCCATTACAAATAATTTCATTCATACATATTTTTAAAAATTATTAATATGTTTCAGCACTACTTGTTCCATTTTTTGTGTAATTTGTTTATGAAATTTTGCTGTATTGTATAACCTAAATACATTTGAATTTGATTATCCGTGATTTTCGCTTATCCGTTCTCACCTCTCCTATTACCCCTGTTTATAAGTTTCTACTGTATATTATGTTATCTTTCTTAAATATTCAAAGAAACTTTGCAGCATCTTTGTAAAAAAAATATATATATATATATGCACACATAGTTAACCAGGTGCTATTGATATTCTGCTGTTAATACACCACTTCACTTATAAACTGACATGGCCCGTGGCCTAACCGCCTTTATATTAAGCGGGGGTTTGCGTTAGTGAGTGTTCTCAGATTATTTTAAGGGCGCCACCGTGCAAGGGGCGCGGACCTGGGAGATACCCTTGTCAGGGTTGTGACGTCGTCCATGTGAGACGTGATTTAATTCACCCTAAAGCCACTTCTAGTACTGCTCCTAGTCTGCTCTCAGCGTCGCGCACGCTTTGCACCTACGCAGTGGGCTCTTAAGGCGTCCCACACACCACACACTCAGGATGTTAACATGTGGTTACAATAAACAAATCCAAATAAAATCACACGCTTTTGTTTATTAAATTACTGTTTCCTCTACACCTTCGATTATGCTATAAAACGCCCGCGGCACGAATCGGTTTAAATAATGAGGTGAGACCCAACCACGTTGTTATGATTCAACTATAAGATGATCTCAATTCTTGACTATTCTAAGACAGGGTGATAGGGGGCTCAAGACTAAGAATGAAAGACAATTCAATATAGAGACTTGATTTACTGTCACGTACTATTACAGTGTTAGCTGTCACCTAATTCCGACAATGATCAGGGAGCCTCGCTACCACACCTCGGCAGGTTCCTTACCCACGCTGTGATGGGTCGCGCTCGCGGCAGGTTCTCGACGACTTAATGCGGCGGCCAAGGACCACGGCGCTCCGTGGTTCCGATGTCACGACTTCAGCCGTCCAGTCGCCGGTGACCAGAAGAAGCCCTTTCTTGACGGTGGCTGTCGTTTTTATCCTTCTGTCCGCGTCCGTGTTGATGTTCCGTGTTGTCCCTCTTTTCTCTCGCAGCGGCGACCCGCGTCGCTGTTTCGCTGGCGGTGTTGAATTTGCTGACACCTCGTGTTTGACTTAGGGCGAGCCTCGAAGCCGCTTGCCAGAGTGCTCAGAGCAAGTCATAACAAAGTGGTCACACTATGCTTCCGTATTTTAAGTTGCAGTAAAAGACCCATGGTGGTCACAATGCAATTAATTAAGCCATCCCCCTGACTGAGAGAAGCCCCGAGGACTAACGTATGAAAAAGGATTTAAGATTATTAAAAGTTGAACAGAGCTACTTAACAGTGAAGACAAGCGGTGAGGTCCCCGGGGTGCTGATGAGTCTGCTCTCGGTCAGTGCTGGCGAAGGACTGGGGCGAGCTCAGGGCTCCGCTGGCCTAACATGGCGTCTTCTTCGCACCGAACCATTTACCGTTACTTATATTTAAGATTACGTGCCACGGAGAACTAAAAGGAAAACATAAAACACTCTTAATAATTACATTACACTTTCTGCATGATGAAAATGATTAAACAAAATACAACAAAGTATTATTAATTTTAAATAGTCTGGCTTCGGCGGACTTCGGGTTCGCCTCGTGAATGTTCGGTAACGTCTTTATGTAGTTTGCATTCTGTTAATAAAATGAGAATTAGTTAAAGTACATAAAACCCTCCCGGCCGATCTGCTGTCACACATCACTTGGGAAGCAAAAATAAGACATGCAATATATTTATTACTAATTAAAGGGGTGTGGCGCACTGCCTCTACAGCGACCTCTTGACGTAGTCCGTGGTGCGCTATTCAAACACATGCCTCACCGCCGTGGTCTTAAGCCCTATCGGTTGGAAATGATGGAGGGTGGGGTTGGTTTGGGCGGTGGCATATCGAGCTAAAAAGGCCGCAGGCCCGAATGATGTCAAAACATTTATTTTTCATAATCCATTAGGAATTTTTAAATGCTGTTTTAAGTTAAATAAAGGAAGGTCTATAGAGTTGAAAAACACCACTTTCAGAGTTAAATTTTTTGGTATCAGCTGCTAAACTAGAAATTTACCCTGATTTTGATATAAATACAAAATTATCTCTTCCAACATTGATGCAGTCATATATTACAAGAATTTAAATGTCTTTTTTCATAACTTAAAGTCTTGTAACTATGCTCAATTCATTATTAAAATTTTAAAGCACAGGTATAAAATTTCACTGGCTCAATACTTTTTCTTATTTATACAGGCTAGATCCAGAATAATGATATTCTAGTAATCTAAATTATCACAAATTACTGGCAACTGGGAGAAATAAAATAATAAGTTGATGTAAAGAACCATCTAACTTGTCAGATGATATTTTGCAGATATAAAATCAAATGCTTATTTGAAAAATATTACCAGCAAGAAACCCCCAAAACTAACATCTTTTGTTCACAACTTACTTTTAAAATTTGAACAATACTTCAAACAAAATAAATTGTGCATTGAGCATGGTATATTTTTTACCATTATTACTGACCAAAGACTTACTAACGTCCAAAATAATCTTGAAAATACAATGAAGTATTACAATAAAAATTAAGCACACATTACACAACACATTCTTAAAGAATGTACTAATTCAAAACCATATCACAACACAATTCCATAGAGATTTCTTGTAGTAAATAATCTCTAGATATACCGAAGAAGTTAATTTTCATAGCGGTATACATAGTACAGTAGAGTTAATACTTTTGTATGTTTATCATTTATTCTTAATATCTTAACTTCGGCTTGATTAGTTTCAGAGGTATGATCTTTTACTCGGAAAGACTTTCAGAAAATGGTATATGGGATTTGGTAAATTTATTATGGTTACTATTCATACCCATGATAATAAATTCTACTGTGGAAAAATCATTTCTCTCATAAAACCATATTTCCTTACTCATTCCATTGATTGTGTAATTTGAAGAAAAAAGGAAAAAAAAAAAAGTTGGGCATTAGTGTATATTTATTGTTCATGCCTAAAATCATAACTGCTGTTTCATTAGCTTTGTTGGAATTATTATCATTAAAAGATAATTCATTATTTCATGTGATGCTGAAACAAAAATAATTAAAAACTATGTATTAAAGTTCCAATTTGATTTGAGTATGATCATTCATACACCATATTTACAATTATTTGAACGTAATAACATTATTTAGTAAAATTGTAAGTAGGTGTTTTTTTCTGTATAGTCATTTTTTTAATGTTATACAAAATAATATTATTGTTTGTTTCTCAGTATTTAAAACTTAACTATTAGAATTTCTGTTTTAAATACAAAAACATTTTTCTGAAGAAAAAAAAAAGAACATGTATTCACAATTAATATTTAAAACTTTATTCTGAGGCAACAAGTGTATCATTGTATTGTTAAATGACCATTGTGATGTGATCGCTATAACTTTGTGGCTCGTCAATGTTCGGTTCAGAAGAGTGGGATCTCGCCAAAGATGAGCAAGAGCCTGTCGAAGCTGCCGCCAGATGAAGTGGAGTGGGAGAAGTTCCGCAGCAGCAATGACTCCATCATCCAGACACTGTTCTTCGGCCAGCAGACTTCTACAGTGACGTGCTGCACTTGCTCCGAGAAGTCTGTCACATACGAGCCCTTCTCCACCTTGTCCCTGCCACTACCGAGCTCCGTCAACAAGTGCACTCTGCAGGTGAGAGCATCCGCATGTTCAGGTTGGCATATTTGATGTGAGCACTTGTATACCGGGTCAACACTACTGGTGAGCTCCGTCAACAAGTGCACTCTGCAGGTGAGAGCATCCGCATGTTCTGGTTGGCATATTTGATGTGAGCACTTGTATACCGGGTCAACACTACTGGTGAGCTCCGTCAACAAGTGCACTCTGCAGGTGAGAGCATCCGCATGTTCAGGTTGGCATATTTGATGTGAGCACTTGTATACCGGGTCAACACTACTGGTGAGCTCCGTCAACAAGTGCGCTCTGCAGGTGAGAGCATCCGCATGTTCAGGTTGGCATATTTGATGTGAGCACTTGTATACCGGGTCAACACTACTGGTGAGCTCCGTCAACAAGTGCACTCTGCAGGTGAGAGCATCCGCATGTTCAGGTTGGCATATTTGATGTGAGCACTTGTATACCGGGTCAACACTACTGGTGAGCTCCGTCAACAAGTGCGCTCTGCAGGTGAGAGCATCCGCATGTTCAGGTTGGCATATTTGATGTGAGCACTTGTATACCGGGTCAACACTACTGGTGAGCTCCGTCAACAAGTGCACTCTGCAGGTGAGAGCATCCGCATGTTCAGGTTGGCATATTTGACGTGAGCACTTGTATTCCGGGTCAACACTACTGGTGAGCTTCGTCAACAAGTGCGCTCTGCAGGTGAAAGCTTCCAGCCTGTTCAGTGTAGCTTGGTAGATAATAGCACTAGTTCACCTTAACCACACTACTGCCGAGTGCAGTGAATAAGTGAACATCAACACGCTGGAGTTTGTTACGTTTATATACGTGTAAAATAAATTAACACTAAGTTAATATCTCTATGTTTTCTGGTCTCACAGTCATTAATAATTAAGCACAATATCCAGAGCCAGTCATTATAATTTTGTGTCACCTTTATTCGAGATTTTAAATGATTTCTTAGATAGACTCCACGATCCTATACGTTCTACTACGACCAAGATCACTGGATTTTTAAATGAGCTTTATATTGTTTTTTAATTTGTATTGTGTATTGTCAGGGCACTTAAGTATTTTTCAAAATGATAACCTAATTTTAAGAAATCTGTTTTAAAATATTAATTTTTTATTCTTGATTTGTTCTTCATTTGCACTGAATTTATTTGGAATTACTTTATATATATATATATATATATATGTGTGTGTGTGTGTGTGTGTGTGTGTATTTGCTATCTAGCTTCTAGCTTAATTTTTTATTATTATCAGTGTTTGTTAGATTGTTGATCCTTCTTATTTTTATATGTATTTCTGTTTTCCAATTCAAATGATTTGATGTACCCCTAGATTTTAAGCAAACAATAATAATGTTTCAATTAAGGAGTATCCCTAGTTTTTCAATTGCTCATTTCCTAATTGGTTTATTAAATATTTAATATGTTTTCTGATAAAATTGTTACAACTATAATTTGGGGGAACTGGGTTCGTAAGGGATAGCCCAATTAAGTTTTACTATAGTTTTATTAATGACATATTACTAATAAATAATTATACTTAAAATATCTTATCACCAATCATGTGCACATACAAACTCGGGTTCCAAACAGGTAACACATCTCTTCCTGGGTGTCCCCATGCTACTTGAAGTTAAGGCCGCCTGTTTTTCCTTCATCGCGGGCAGTACAGCCTCACCAGATAACCCTCTCTCGCAGCAGATGTAGCCTCTCTCGTCACCCGGTGACACTTCTGCGTCGCAGATGCCGCATGTTGTTGTTAAGCCAGCTGCCCGACCGTTGCCTTGGACGCACCCGATACTAGTGAGAGTATTGCTCATTACCTTCCAACGTTAGGCTTTTTTCTTCCCTTTTTCTCTCTATTCCTTTCTTGCAGCCACTTGTTCACATCATCATTTCTTCCTGGCTCTTTTTCGTCTCTTCTTGGATCCTCATCTCTTCTTGGTTCCTCAGAATCTCATCTGCACTGTGTTCTCATCGTCTCTTCTTGGTCTTTCATCATCTCCTCTTGGTCTTTCTTCACCTCTTCTTGGTCTATCTTCATCTCTTCTTTGCATTTCCCCATCCCTTCTTGACTCATGTTCATCACTTCTCAGCTTTTCTCCAGCTCTTCTTGGCATTTTTTCCTCTCTCTTTTGTCGGTCTTTGACTCTCCTTGGTCTGTCTTCATCTCTTCTTGTTCAATATTCATCATTTTGTAACCCATCTTCATCACTTCTGTGCTCTTATTTAGCTCTTCTTGTTATATCTTCAGTTCTTCTTTGATCTTCATTGTTAAATCTTCATCACTTTGTAACCAATCTTCATTACTTCTGCGCTCTTATTTAGCTCTTCTTGGCCTATCTTCAGCTCTTTTATCCTGACTGTTCTTCTCCTCTTGGCTCTTCTTCTCTTTGTTACATTCCAGGTTGGCCCGGCAAGGCAACCGGAAATAATAACAAATACAATTCAACACTGCTATAGACATGCAGGTGGTTTTTATAACTTGGTAGAGTTTTTATTTAAAAATTAAAAATAAACTTCTTCAGATTTCCTTTGTTTAACTAAAAAAAAAAAAAAAAAACTTTGGCTTGCACACTATATCACAAAGTTCAGTTCTCGGACCAAAGTTTGTAAATCCGAAAAGTTTTTTTATACTGGTTGAATAATTCTGATAAAAACAAATTGCAATACATACTAACAGTTCCAGTTTTTTCAATAGGGCTTTCTGGCGCTCTATAATATTAAAAAAAAAATTATTAAATCCCGGCGTTAAAATTACTTAACCCGATACACATTATCCAGAGGAAAAACATTCCCGGGTGGGTGATGGTCAAATGCCGACCGCTGCAGTCCTATTTCAAATTAGAATGTCAAAAAAAAAAATTAGTCTTCTGCTATGCCCCGACTAACAGGCGTAAAAAGGTCCCTTTAGCAATTCACTTTATATTTTTTGTCGAGCTGCCGACGACACTGCCACACTCCCGACTATCAAGCGACAACTGGCTCCCCTCACGCAGTTACCTCCCTTTTCTAAGCCAACACAAAGGGAGACAACCCTGTGGGCCAACCGACCAATCACAAAATTTCTTAAAAAATACTGGCATGGCCACCTCAAGGTTCGCACAGATTGGTTGGCGAGACTGCGGCCAGCGAAAGTTCCAGTTTCTTGGTGCGCAGTAACACATCCACGTGCTGGGATTTTCCAACGACGCACTAACTCAGGGTTGCCGTTTTTACGGATTTTATCCGTTTCCACTGATATTTTGGAGTTACACTGAATTAACGGATAAGCACTTCGAATCACGGATATTTTAATTGACGAACGCACAAACATAAATATTTACTTACTGCTCCCGCTCCACTTCATAGATAACATGTCATCAAGAGACACTTCACTTTGCTACATCGTTTCAGTTTTTCTAAGATGATAATTCATGCTCTACCTTTTATGTCTGGAAGCATTTTTTTATTTCACAGATGAAAGTATACCGTGCATCGTAATATCTATGACAGTTGTTTTAGACACCGTGTTCTGTTTCTCTCTTCTGCGCATTGGTGCGTTCGTGCGTGTAACGGAACACGCCCAGTAATATTTGTGCGAAGTAATATTTGTGACGGTGTTTATACAGTCTGTGTTGTTATACCCTGCAATCACGATTTCTATGATGGATTGACGGTGTGTTTAAAGTTGTTATTTTTAAAGTAATTGTTACGTACAAAAAATTCGGCTTGCATCTTTGTGGAGATTGTAATTGAGAGAAATGGAAAAAAAACGCAAGGCATCTCCAGATCGAACGCTGTATAAACAACGATACAAACGTGAGTGGGAAGTAGAATTGAAGTGGCTGAAACCCGGTAAAACAAACTTTACTGCAGTGTGTTCATTGTGTCGGTCGGACTTCAACATTCAAAAGGGTGGTCTGAAAGATCTTGGGCGTCACGAAAGCACACAGATACACCAGAGAAATCAGAGGGCTGCTGAACAAAGTACTTCTCTTACATCTTTCATCAGCAAACCAGACAACAAAATTGTAGATGCAGAGCTGATGTGGGTGAATTTTATTTGTGAAAACAATTTGCCAATGAAACTTTGCTATAGTTTCACAAAACTCGTCCCACAGATGTTTCCTGACAGCGAAATTGCTAATAATTTTCACTGCTCGCGTACAAAAACAAGCCAGATCATTGTTCAGGAATTGGGTTCCTGTTTTGAAGGAAACATAATTAGTATTATGAAAACATCAGTTTTTACACTACTGATTGACGAGTCAACGGATGTTACTGTCACGAGGCAAGTTGTTATTATGGCCAGGGTGTTTGTTTCAGATAAAGTTGAAACTCACCTGTATAAAGTGATTGAATTAAGTGGTCAGGCTAGTGGAGAAAACTTATTTAATTTGGTAAATTCTTCATTTGAACAAGACTGTATCCCTTGGGAAAACTGTCTCAGCATGTCCTCCGATGGTGCCAAAGCCATGGTAGGTGAATTTAATTCTGTACTTTCACGTGTGAGGCAACATCAGGGAAATGTGTGGTTTCTGCAGTGCACATGCCATGTTGCTCATTTAGCAGCTTCCCACGCCTGTAATCAGTTACCAGATGTATGTGAGCATCTTGCCAAAGATGTGTATGTTCATTTCAAGTCATCTGGCAAAAGAAAAGATGATTTCAGCACCATTCAAGATTTAATGGAAGTAGAAAATCTTAGTATTCTGCGGCCTTGTTTAACCAGGTGGTTGGCCCCTTTGAACTGTGTGGAGCGTCTCTTAGAACAATGGCCAGCTTTGGCAGAATACTTTGACAGACTGGATGGAAAAGAGGCCAATTCTGAAGCTGTTAAACGGATTAGAATTACCTTGCAGTCTGATGCACCAAAACTTTATTTCTATTTCCTTCAGGCAGTACTCTCTCGTTTCACAAAATTTAATGTCATGTTCCAAAAAGAACGGCCTTGTGTTCACAATCTCCATCCACAAATATGTATTCTTCTACGGCAATTCATTGCAAGTTTTGTACAGTTTGAAGTCGTACAGAAATGTGAAATTACAGCTCACAGATGCAGGCATGTTCATAGGCCATAAAACAAGAAATGTTCTAGAAACTGCTGATGTATCCCTAGAAGAAATAAAAAACTTCTTTTCAAGTGTGAGGGACTTTTATGAGACAGGAACCCAAGAACTGTATCGTCTCTTGCCCCTCAATGATGAAGTACTTAAAAACATAGTTATTTTGGACCCTGCACATAAGTCATCAGGTGACTGGAAAAAATTGGAAGCACTAGTGGTTAGGTTCCCGAATATCATTCCAGATGACAAACGGGACGAGCTACAGGAAGAATTCATCTTATACTCACTGAAGGAACCTGAGGAAAATTCATCTGTGATGGATATTGACACCTACTGGCACACTGTATCCCAAGCAGAAGAAAGTGGAAAACCAATGTTTCCGTTACTTTCAAAACTAGCTAAAGCGATGCTTTGTCTTCCTCACAGCAATGCTGCTGTAGAAAGAATTTTCAGTAATTTGAAAATTGTGAAAACTGCACACAGGTCACGTTTAGAAATGCCAATCTTGAATGCATTGTTGCACTGCCACAACAGGACCACAAATTTGGGGCTATAATTCAAACCCACTGATGAGCTGAGAAAAAAAGTTAGGAACCTGAAGAAGTGAAGCAGTTGGAGTGTTCAGGCAAGAAATGCCTGCAAATACATCATAGTCTGTGTGTATATTTTTTAAGTGATTTTTGTGAGAACCTCATAGTGGTACTTAACTCTTTACATGTAAACTTATCAGTTTTATATCTACATTCATTATTATTATTTTTAAGTAGGCGTATGCAACTGGAATGAAGGAAAAGCTGATTTTTGAAGAAATATGCTTATAATAGGTAATTTGTTTTCTCCTGTGTCTTAGCTGTAAAAAAAATGTTGGCACGAATGAAAAACCTGTTTACAGAAATTTTCTTTTTACAGGATTTTACAGGATTTTTTATGGTCTAATACAGGATTTTATAACCATTCTTGGTGGCATCCCTGCACTAACTTGAGGCGTGAATAACTGACCTGCTGGCGACAGTATGTCGCGCCCGTGCCTTCCCCTCCCTTTAATTCTTCTAGACTATTTTCGAAAACTACTGGCCAACTATACATGCTATGCTTTAAAAGATATAAAAAACTTGAATAATACACATGTTAATTTTCAATTATGAAGTAAACAAATAATAAAACATTACAAAACATAACTTAAATTAATAATAATCAGTAAAATATTGAAAGTAAAAATAATTATACAAATATTCACAAAAACATTAAACCTAAAATAGTCTTATGTAAACGTGAAAAAAAGTAGGGGCGGGAATTCTGCAATGTTACATCTTGGCATTCATACCTTATTTTCTGTTCTTCTTTTGGCTATTCTTCTCGTGTTTGCTGCTTTTCTCCTCTCGACTTATCTTCACTTCATCAGTTTTGAACATCATGGCATTCTCCAACTCCTCTTGTGAGTTTTTTGTTTCATTCTTCATTTCACTCTCCCCCTCCGCTTGGTTGCATTTACTCTTCATGGCTTTTCTAGCCTCTTCTCGGTGGTCCATTATTTCACTATTAATTTCATTCTGAATGGCCTCCTGGTTACTCTTCATCTCTTCCTGACCAACCTTTGTCTCCTCTAGGCTATTATTTGTCTCTCTTAGTTTCTTAATGTTGGTTCTTACTTTCCTTCATTTCACTCTTTACTTCTTTCGGGAAGTTCTTCATACTGGTTCTCATCGCCCTCATGTTATTCAAAATTTCTTCTAGGGAAACCCTTTCTTCTTCATATCTTCAACACAAACCTCCTCAGCAGCCATCTCTCTCTACCACTTTCACTAATCAAATAAACTAAATAATTGTTTATTTCTATTACTGCTCTTAATTTTGAAAAACCTAGCCTATACTTCTAATTAAAATTACAAATAATTATATTACATTCAAGTCTAACACTAACTACATGACACTAAAACAAACTGTTAACATCAGACAAACACTAACTTTATTCTGGAAAAACTAAATTCAATTTTTGTTTACTTTTATTGTAATCATGTAACTGAATCCTAAATCTATTAATTAGGACTATCCCACTTCTGACACCAAAATGTTACGAGTATAATGTGGGATAACTGGGTTCATAAGGAATAGCCCAATTAGGTTTTATTACAGTTTTATTAATTACTAATATTTACATTACTTACCGTGTTTTATCGCACAATGGTCGCACGCGCGTAATCGTCGCAACCATATTTTAGGCTGTAAAAATTGGGATAAAAAAACTTCTCGCGTAAACGTCGCATGATGTTTTCGGTCCCACTAGTAGATGCCGAGCGCTTTGTGTAGGTATCTTTTCCGTATAAAACAATGTTTTCTAAAGTAGAAATCTAATATTTATTCAGTCATTACCACTTAATAAGTTAACGGAAAAATACGAAGTTGTTTGACGTGTAAATTTTCTTATAAAGATGTTTTTAAATGTTATTTCCTTTATCTGATCGTCTGCGTCGCCGCGGTGTAGGTATAATCTAACATTTAATTTCAGTCATTACCACTTATTTATTTAATTAACGGAAATACAAAGTTGTTTAACGTGTAAATTTTCTTATAAAGACGTTTTTATCTGATTGTCTGCGTTGCCGCGGCGTACCACTTATAATAATGTAGCCAGCGCATCATTCATGTTTGGTTATGTTGCTTCCCGTATAGAGCGCGTGCACATAGTCGAATATTGATATCTCGCGAGTGCATACAACGCGCGCTCTCTGTCAGGTGCCGAGTTAACTACATTTTGATAGCCCGCATTCTTTCGTGGCAAGTGTGTACTACAACATGTTAATTCACGTCAGATTCAAGTGGCTTGCATTCGCATTAGAGTTTTGTTTTTTCTATTTAAAGTTGAAGAAAGGTTTTTGTTTAAGGAATTATTAATATAGATTGTTTGGCGTGCTCTTGTATACTCCACCTTTTTTTATATAAACGTACTTTCCATGAACGGGTTTTGTTTTTATGAATAACTTTACCTAACAAAGATTTTTTTTCCGCATATTCGTCGCAACCCTACTTTTCAAACTTGATTTTAGAATAAAATGTGCAACGGTTATACGAGAAAACACGGTATAAACAATTATACTTAAAAATGTCTGATCACCAATCACTTGCACTTAAGAATGTTTATTCTCAAATCACTCAAAGTCTGTAAAGTTTCACAACACATACACACGCTCACTCCGCTTTCGAGGGGGTCTCTCACCCTCTTCGTCGATGTCTTACTTCCCTTCACTTGCGGAACTCTCCGAACTCTTATAACTCTTGAAAGCTAGCATCATCACTTATATACCCGTGGCATCCTTCTCGAAGGGACGAGAGCAGCTGTGACGTGTCTAGTCATCCCGGGCCGACCTGACACCTGAAACACCCAGAACAGCGACATCTCGTAGCGGCCTCTGTAAGCCCGGAATTCCCAGGCCGCTGAAGGTGACGACAGCCCTAGGTGATATAGTACGCGGGGAGCAATGGGGGGTGCGTAGCAAGGACCCTTGTAATCCAGCCAGGCACGCATGGCATGCCTTACGTCAGTGGACGGCGCATGACGTCGGTGGCTGTGCAGGGCCACCAGCCAGCTCTGAACCTGGCGCTCAGCGCGTTCGTAACACTGTTCATTTCTGATCACCACATGGAGAGATTTTTTTCTATCATGTATATAACAGCTTTTTATTCTTTATGAACAAATGGTTATAATATTTTCTTTTTGAATAAATGTCTTTTTGAATAAACATGTTTTTCCCATGTGTTTGCGGATGTGTTTTATGATCACAATTTACATTATTTCGTGCTCTTTAAGTATTGTGCCGCCAATAGGGATTTTCAGCACAATTTTTAAATTTTAATTTTAAATTATTATCCTAACAGTAATTTTATAGCTTAAATTTAAACTTGTTCCGCTCACTTTACCCTCCCACTTAATCTTTGTTGTGCTGTTTCATCGTGTCGTGACAGGCAGTAGTAGATGCACCTCAATCAAGTGGCACCGGAAGAATGCATTATTTCAAAAAAGGTTGTGTCGATAAAACTGAAAGATGTTGGATGAAGTGGAAAAAGTGTTTCAGTCAACATTAATATATATTAAAAAGACAAACAACTCTCAATATTGAACGTGTATTTTGAACAATATATTTTGTTTGACATCAGTACTCAATCGTCTATTGAATTTTAAAAGATATGTTTCTGTTCGGCACAGAAATTAACCATTTTAAAAAGCCAATTCTATTTTTTATTTATCCAATAGCCTATATATTGACATGGCCGGGGGTTGTTGTTAAGATGTTCGGCTGAAATTTACTGGGCGCCACCACGTGTAGGGGCACGTGGACCCGGCAAGACTCCTACCCCAGGGCGTGACGTCGCCCGTGTGGAGACGTGACTCGTTTCCCCCCGAATACTGTCTATGCAATAACCAGACCCACAGCCCGCTCTCAGCGTCGGGCACGCTTTAATCCCTACCGTGGGCTCTTAAGGCGTCCCACACGCCCCTAGGTACTCGGGTAACACACACGTGGTCAATCACAACACAAGTTACGCGTCTGGGTTTTTATTGGCCTTGCATACACATAGGCACGATAACTCCTTACATACACCTAGTCTCGTCGTTTAACAGTCAAAAGCCTTACGGCGCAATAGGCTTAGGTGAGGCCGGCCACCACGTGGCCGTGCTAGAATGCTCGCGAAAGTTTCAAGTCCCGTTACCGGAGTTAACAGATATTAATCAAACAGTCGGCTCCCGAGGTAGGCCCCGGGGATACACGAAAGCGTTTTAGAGTACTTACTAGTCGACAGAATTACCGGATCAGTTGAATATCAAAGTTGAAGTCCCCGGAGTGCGGCGTGCTTCCTACCTCGGTGAGCGCTAGAGATCGACTGGGGCGAGCAATGGCCGTCGGGGTGACTAGACAATGACGCAGCGCGCCAAACGGAGGGTACCGTTATTCGGGCCGTATTGCGCCGAGGCTTACTCAAGAAAACCCTAAAAGCTATTCTTTAATTTCTTACATAGAATTATAAAATATAAGAATTACATTAGAAATTTATTATACAGTTCTAAATAAAAGATGAAGATCGGTTTTGCATTATGGCCTCGGCAAGTCTACGTCTCTGGCGGCCTGCAGGATATTTCATCAATACACTTAAAATTTACGTTAATTATTGAAATGACAAATATTATAAAAATAACAGGGGTGAAAAAGAAAAGCGAATTACAAATATCCAATTACTAATAATTTAGGGGTATGAAGCACTGATTCTACTGCGCCCTCTTCCTGTGGTTCGCGGCGCCCTCACACGCACACACACACACATGTCGGCGGGAGATTCAAACGCCAGGGAAGGAGTGGAGTGGTGGGGTGTGATGGCATATCGAGCTGGGCGTAGCCCCGGACGATGTCAATATTTAATAGTATTTTAAAACAAATTTGAGCATTCTATCATGTCTGAGAATCCAAATATTGTGATTTTTGTAAAACAAATCACCATTTTCTTAAATTTATTAAAAATAATTTTTATTTAAATACTTTTTTTTTTTGAGGGGATTGAGATTGGTTAATAATAACATTTTTTGCTGCTTTTATGTATAACACACAAACTTCCTGCAAAATTTCATGATATCTTGAATACGTATTTTTCAAGAAAAATATTTTTGAAGTTCTGAGTACACTTCAAAGGCGTGATTTTGGAGGCTTTGGATGGCGGCAAATAAAAAAAAAAACTAAAAATTTTATTTTAAAATATCTATAACAGATATAGCATAATAATTTTGCATGTGTTATCAGGATAGTAATAGAATCAATTGTGACAGTAGCTTCAATAAAATATATTTATTATTTATTTATTTATTTATTTATTTATTTATTTATTTATTTATTTATTAAATTTGTGACATGCACACCAACAGCCGAAGCTTTGGAGGTGTGCACAGAACAAGTAATAAAAACACGACACATACAAACGAATAAATACAACATAAACAGGATAATAAAAGACGACACATACAAGCGAATAAATACAACATACACAGGATAATAAAAGACGACACAATAACAAACAAAACAAAACAAAACAAAACAGCAACTGAGATAATCTTAACTAAATGATCTAGAATGGGAAGAATAAACAGGATTATAAAATTACTCAAAATATTAGGGTAATCATAAAAATTAAAATTTAAAGTTTTTAATAAAATTTTCATATTTATTGAAATGTGAGATAAGTCTGTAAATTAAATCATTATTATTGTGTAAGGAACATTATAGGGATCGAAGGCGGCTTTTGAACTGCGGGACTCGAATACCAGAGTTATCAAGTAAGTATAAGTAATTAATTTTTGAACTATAGCACTTAAACACAAACAGGGCATCCAGATGGATGCGACGATTTGAAAGAGATTCTATTTTGGGTAATTGATGGTGTCTAGAACTAATTATTTTGAAAAATTTATTTTGTATGGATTCAATTTTGTCACTATCGGTGGTGTTAATACTGTTCCAGATAACTGAGCAATATTCGAGTTTACTTCTAACTAAGGACAAATAAAGAGTAAGAATGGATTCAATATTAGATGCATAGTAAGTTATATAATTTATTAAATATAAGGTTCTACGGGAAAAGGATACTAAAGAATTAACATGTTGATGAAAGAATAGTTTGGAGTCAAGAATAACACCAAGATCTTTTATACTAAGAGATTTGGAAATTTTTGAGTTGTCAAGAAAATAATCATATTTAACTGGATGAATTTTCCTTGTGAAGGAAATAATTTTTGTTTTATCTTTGTTAAGTGAAACTAAATTCATTTTACACCAATTATCAATTTCAGTAATATCAGATTGAAGAAGCAGACAGTCATTTAAGGAGGAAATTTCTCTGGATATTTTAAGATCGTCAGCAAACAGAAAACCAGTAGTATGATGAAGAACTTTAAAAATATCATTGATATAAATATTGAATAATAAAGGAGATAAAGTACCCCCTTGAGGCACACCAGAAGTAGCATGATATAAAGTAGAAGTGTATTTATTAAGTGAAACAAAGAAACATCTATCTTTAAGGTAACTAGTAAACCAGGTTATATAATTATTACAGAGACCGAAGTTAGAAAGTTTAGCTAGTAAAATGGAGTGATTGACAGTATCAAAGGCTTTAGCCAGATCAAAATAACATGCATCAACCTGCCCTCTTGTTGTAACTTTATTGTATATAGGATTAATAAATGAGAGAAGATTAGTAGAAGTTGTCATACTATTTCTAAAGCCATGCTGATTAGGAGCTAACCTGTTGTTTATTGGGAAGTTAATATGTTTAAATATTATTTTTTCAAAGATTTTAGTAAAGCCATTTAATAATGATATAGGCCTATAATTAAATACACTGAGTTTACTACCCTTTTTATGTATGGGAATAACCTTAGCTATTTTCCATTTAGTGGGAAATACTTGTGATTTTAGACTTGTATTAAATAGATGCAACAATAGAGGCATTAGAATAAAAGAGCAGCCTTTAATAATGAAATTTGGTATACCGTCAGGACCAGTAGACAGTTGGTTTTAATGATTTAATTCCCCATAAGACCTGGCTTTCTGATAAGAATGATACAGGAATTGAATCGTGAATAATATCGGGATCAATGATACGAGGGTGGTTGGTGGATGGTACATATACACTAGCAAAGTACTTAGCAAAGACATTAGAAAGAATACCTGGATCATTACAGATATCACCATTGACATTAAGAGAATGAGATTCACTATAACCATTTTTCATAACATTGACATATCTCCAGAATTTTTTAGGGTTATTCTTAACCTTATTATTGATACTACGATTCCAATTAGTTTTATCACGCTTAATAAGATTTTTAACTAGTGCTCTTTATTTAGAGAAAAGAAGGTAATACTGAGTATTATTGTTTCTTTTATAGAGTTTATGAAAGTGTTTTTTAGATTTTAAGGCATGAATTAAATCACCAGAGAACCAATAAGGATGTTTAGAGGCCTTACGTGTGGATAATGGAATGTGAGTATTGATTTTATCACAGATACAAGATGTAAGTTGTCTACAAGAGCATCTACATCAGTGGTGTTATAATATTCATCCCAATTGTGGGTTTTTAGAGAGTTATATAGGCTTAAGTAATCACCAGCTTTGTAGTTTCTGAAAATAGAATCTGGAGTAAAATTGTGTGAGGTCGCCTCAATAAGTAGTTTAATAAGTAGGGTAGGATGATAGATATCCTCTTTGACCAGAGATTCAACAGCTTTTTCAACCACACAATGGGATAGATTAGAAAGACAAAGATCTAGAATATTATTGGAAGATTGTATTAGGTTGTGCTGAATTAAATCCAAATTAGATATGAAATCAAGTAGGCACTGAGCCTTGGATCTGACATGTGCAAGGGCAATATTGAAATAGTGATTACGTTTCCAATCTATCCCAGGTACATTGAAGTCACCTAAGATAATCACATTATCATGAGAATTAACGAGTTTTTGTTCAAGAGCTTCAAAATACAATGTGAATAGATTAGGTGATGTAGTTGGAGGAAGATAAATATTACCCAATGTTAAGTACCTATTAAAAGCAATTTTAATATTAATCCATACGGCTTCTACTCCACGATAGTCATATAATTGAATTAGCTGAACAGAAGGGAATTTATGTTTATTCACTGCGATCAACACTCCACCACCACGTTCCATTGATGAGAGTAGCGGATCCCTATCAGTTCTAAAAATAGAATAATTATCGGTGAAATAATGAGCATTGATACATCTTTCGTTGAACCAAGTTTCTGTTAGACAGATTATATCATACTGAGTATTAATAAGATTATCAAAGAATTCAACTGATTTTGTTCTAAGTCCTCTAACATTCTGATATGCAATTTCCCATTCATTAAGATTGGGCATTCACTGGAAAGTGAGTAGGAAGCACTCCTCCAGGCCCTGGCATAGAAGTTGCTGGCATAAAAGGTGACGATGTACTGCAGGAACTTGGAGGTAATTGGGTAGAATTACCGAGAGCTTCAGGAGATGAATTAGTACTAACAATTTGGTCTTGATGCAGTTTTCCAAAGAAAGGACTGATTAAACAGCCACTGGGCCAAAAAACAATATTATTAATTCTACTAAAATCTTCTTCCAGAACAGATACATGGAAGGAGGCGTAAGAATTATGCTTTGTCCGGAGCTTGGCCACTTTGACTTGCTTGAGATTTAGTTCGTTGGAAATATAATCTACGACTTCTTGTTCCGTGACAGACGGCTCAAAACGCGTGACAAAGAGAGCTTTTGTTTTTTTGTAAATAGGTTTAGCAATTGTTTTTAATGTTGAAACATTCCTGATGCCAATTTGCAAGGGATTTTTCTTACGATCCGTGTTAGATGATCTTCTATCGGAGTTTTCATTATTCGTGGACTTGCGTGAATGTTGTACTACGGTGAAGCCGTCTTCGTCGACGAGCTGTTTACCGTTTTTTCTGATGACGTCGTTGGAGACACGCTGAGTTGTAAGTGGGTCACTGGTGGGCGCGCTGTTGCCAGATACACCGGATGACTCGACACAAACAGGTTTCTTGTTTGAGGAGACTTTTTTTACTACTTGACTGTATGAATTAACAGAATCAGTCTTAGAAGATAAGATCTGTTTGATCTGTTGCAGTTCATTTTTTATCTCTGCAGTTTCACTACGAGAGTCGATAAGAAGGGTTTTTAACACCATATTCTTGCTTTTTAACTCGTCAAATTTCATACTGAGGGATTTCACGGCCGAGATTAAGTCTTCCATGGTGGGATCAAGAAGTTTTACCGTCCAAGCTTCACTAGATGATTTTTGCTTCGATGAACTTTCACTTGCTTTTTCAGATATTCCCGGCGAATTAGAAATCACTTTTTTAGTAGGCGATCTGAACATTTTAGTAACCGTGTCAGGAACTAATTCAATGATCGTATCATTATCGGGTAATGAAAACCCATGAAAGTCGGAAGGATTAAGCAGCGATGAATCAATTATGAGTGGAACTCGAACTTAACGATAGTGAAGAAATAATAGCACATTAAAGCCGGGGAGCGCGCGCGCACGTCTGTCGGCTATGAACGCTCAGCCGTCACCGAACGCTCAGCCGTTCAAAAAACTGACCATTTTGCCATGTTCAGGTCCGCTCGGGATCACCAGGCAACGTCTTTGTGCACGATGCAGAGTTACTTAAAACTAATTAAACGATGCTGTATGACAAACACTTGGGGAGAGTAATAAAACAGGTTTACAATTACACTATTAGTGTCATTACGAGGACAGGGCACTGTTGTGGTGGTTCGTGGCGCACAATTCAGACGTCGCACGCTCGCACACACGTAGGCAGAGTGAGGAGGGAATAGGTAACACTCAGGCTCAGGGGGGGAGCAGCCCTGGACCATGTCGGAACAAGTGACTACAAGCATTTGATCTAGTATTATCCTAGGGGCACGCAAATGTAGTGAATTGCAGTTTCATGAAATAATGCCAAAATAATGTGTAAAACTGTAGCAACATTTTAAACATCACTATACCCAAAAACTGAAAATAGGTAGTTATCACAATGTATGCTTCGAAACAAAGATTCTCTCGTGTGTAATGTTTAGCCATGTTTTCACTACAAATTAATAAATTATAGACCAACATATTGATTTATCACAGGGGAAAATAATATTAACTTTTTCCATGTAATAAAAATTTCTTTTTATGGGATCCACCCAATATAATGAATTAATAATCAGTTATAAATAATTAAAATATAGGAATAATATTTAATTATAATCATAACATTAAAAATCATTATTTTCATTCTGAAACCATTTCTTGAACTGCTGAATGATGTTAAACTGACAAAATTCGGAGCCACTTAAAAAACAATCAACACCTCCCTCCATTGATATGGTGAGTGCTGCATAATTGTCTTTGATAATTGTACCCACCATTATGTTTTTGTTTAGTATTATATTATGGACATCTTTATTTTCTAGCCACGAGCGCACATATGATTTTAGAGTCATTATTTGCTAATGGGAAGATTTATGTTCCTACGTATTAGTATTTTATCTCAAATTAAGAAAAATATTTCTGATTCATGTAAAAAAAAATGTTATTTTTAATAATCTTATAAAACCATGAATTTTTTTAAAGATGCATGATTGTGCATTAATTGTAAATAAATCTTTTATTTTAAATTTTAAATAATTTTTATTCTTGGAAATTGTACACTTTGTGGCCATAATAAACAGTGTCTACTCAGTAAATGTGGTTCATAATTTTCATACCATTTTGTTTTTATTTTGAACATGGAATAGCAAATTAAAATCAAATTTTTATTTGGGAAGTGATAAGTGTCGTAAATTACAACCATTTTTACAGACCTCTTGCTTATGCTTTCTGACAGAAGATATGAAAACCATAAGTGTTTATTTTCCCACCACATCTGGTCGCAGCATTATGAGTTTTTCTTCTTACAACATCTACTTATCACCTCTATAATCAACTACTTATTCTGATTGCTTACAATATGAAGATGGCTACCAAAATTGATCAAGGGTGTATAGCAAGTGATAATTGTCTGTTTTACTTTCTCTCCCTCACTTTTCTTCGATGTCAAAGAGTTGGTAACAGTGAGCCGGCATAATTAATCTGTGGACAAATCCAGACATGGCCTAAATCGAAGCTGGTTGATACATGTTTTATTTCAAATTGTGCAATAAAAGAGTTATAAAAGTAAGAGTGAAATTGAAAACTGTAAAATCTCTTTTAATTTTAATTACATTATAAAGAAATAAAATATAGTTTGTTACAAGAAAAATATACACCTGTTAAGGGCGCCGTCTGGCTAGAGAGTAAACGCGTGATCGCGTACATAGCATGTCGTTCTTGCTCGGAGCTGAGTGGCGACATTCGAAACTACTCTTATCTCCTCCTTCTCACTGCCCCACTCCACTAGTACCCACCCTCCTCCCCACGCCGACACTGCTGGCCAGATAAGAGCCGCCCTGCCGCCTCGCCATGTTAGTCCAGGAAATATGTATATGAAAAAAACATGGACAAATTGCAAGAAAAGTTTTTTTTTACATCAAAATTCGCAGAAAAATTCGTAGAATATCATATCCAAAATCCACCGAAATCCACTTTCTTTTGGTAACTTTTTTTCCGGGTTTTGTCCTGGAAAAATGCGAAAAAAAAAAAAACTCAAAGCCGGTGCATCTGACGACAAAATCTGTAGAGGCAAAAATTAAAAGAAATTCACTTTTCCATAACATATACAAAGTTCAAGAAAATCCGCGTATAACTTCTGCTTCGTTTCCGGGATTAGTCCCGAAAAAAATATTAAAAATGAAATAAATCGAAAATTGTGCACTTTACAGCATAATGGTTTAGGAAAAAGATAAAGTAAACAATGTTCTTCATAATATATTAGAATTTCACACAGATCAACATTTAATTGTTTTTTTTTTTGTTTTCCAGGAAATGTCCCGGAAAAAAGTTATAAAAAGAAAAAAACGGAAACCGTGCACCGAACTTCAAAATAAATTGTGAATTAAATTAAGGGCAAAATAGTTGCATTATATAATTGAACTTTATCAAAATTTGCTTAAAATTTATGTACTATTGTCCTGGTATAGTTACTATTTATACGATTGAATTCCCATTCCCTTGTACTGAGTGAATGAAAACACAACTGCGATTAAATATGTCATTGACGGAGGATATTTACTTTATCAGTTACCTTGGCCCCATACTGCAATTTACAACGAGATCGCTCAGCTGTACGTTTCATCTTGAAAAATTATGGATTAGCAACTACTGTATTTGATGGATATGGGAAAACTCAAAGTACTAAAGACACAGCACATATGAGAAGAACAAGAGGTAATGCATCACCTGTAGTTGAATTCACAGGAGAAATGCAACTATCACTCCGTAAAGATATGTTTCTTTTGAACGAGTGAAATAAAGGACAATTTTTAAGGTTATTAGCAATACATTTACGCGAAGCAGAATGTCCTGTTGTCGAAGCACCAGGTGATGCAGATATTTACATTGTCCAAGAAGCTCTAAAATGAGCAAAAGAACAGTTGACAACAGTTATAGGAACAGACACAGATTTACTTGTCCTTTTACTCTACTACTTTGATCCACAATCACATAACTGTTTGTGTTTAAAAAGTGAACAAAGGCAGAAGAAAACATATCACATTAAGGAGCTAAAGCTGAAGCTCGGTGATGAAATTTGTAGTAATATTCTTTTCTGTCATGCATTCATGGGATGTGACACATCACACATCTATGGTATAGGAAAGGGGAAAATATTGGATCTGCTCCAGAATGACAGTGCCTTCAGGCAACTTGCGAATGTATTTTCAGATAGTATTCCCAGTGTGTCAAAAGAAGACACTGTAAATCGGCAGAACAGCTGTAGTACGCCTGTACAATGGGTCAAGAAGTGACACACTCGACATGAGTTTTAAAGTGTTTAGTGAGAAAGCAGCTACTAGTTCCAAATGTGTACAACCAGAACAGTTACCTCCATTTAGTGCTTCAGCTCGTTTCCATTTCTAAAGGGTTTTCCATCAGGTACAAGAATGGAAGGGAATTAAGATGAATCCAGAAGAATGGGGATGGAGAAAATGTGGCCACCTTCTCATGCCAATTTCGACAGACAAGTCAACAGCTCCGGAATGCCTTTTGAAGGTAATCAGGTGCACTTGCAAGGAAGATGGTTGCGGTGCATCCAACTGCAGTTGTAGGAAACACGGCATCTCATGTTCTTCTGCTTGTGTAAACTGTCATGGATCAACCTGTAAAAACCGGCTTGAATTACCTCCCGAGGACTGCAATTACTGTGACGGCTTTTAAGGTAGGGTGTTCCTACATATCCATGCATGTTTATTCAGTATTGTGTGTTGCAGAGTGCATCCCAATGTGTGTATATTTTTCTATTTCTTCTCGAAACAGGTCACTGGAAATCTTGTGTAAATTTAATTGTATGGTATGTTTTGTGAGAATGTACGTGTCAAATTTATCTTTCAAACGATAAGCAGTTGAAATGAGTCTGATTTTTTTTTCTGGAAAATAATTAAGGTAGATTTCAAAAACGTTTTAACACATCACTAACTGAAAAAGGAATATAATTTAAGTGACTTTAAAATATATTATGGAAAATGAATATAGTTCGGATCTGACATAATTTGACATGGGATACAATTCTTTCTGTTATTTTGCCTAAATATTCAATACTTTTTCCGTGGCCGATCACAAAATAAATTCTATTTACCAGATTTCAGTGAATTTAGAATTTAGTATAGGAAATCTTGTGTGCTTCTGTTCGTCCCACTGAAACTTTTTCAATACGATGTTCCGTTTTTGTTTTATTGAATTTTTAAAGATTTTCCAGGACGAGTCACAAAAAAAACTATATACATATGAGCAGATTTTGGTGGATTGAAATTATATTTAATACAAAAAAAAGTCTTTAATTTTATTCACGACTTTCTTTGACGTACGGTACAACGTTTTCGTTTTGTATTTTATTTTTCCAGGAAATTTTCTGGAAAACCAAAAACCTATTTTGTGTTGATTTTTGTGAATTTGTAATATATTATGAAAATTGTTGTGTACTTTAACTTTGTCATGAAACATTTTGCTATAAAATGCGCCATTTTCAATTTATTTCAATATTTTAGGTTTTTCCGGGACGAATTCCAGAAAACAAAATAGTATTTATTAGTGGATTTTTGTACATTTTTGATATGTTATAGTAAATTTGGCTCTCTTTAATTTTAGTGTTTATACTTTTCTTCGTAGAACGCACCGTTTTCCAGTTATTAATTTATTCCGCATTTTTCCGGGACAAATCCCGGAAAAAACGTTACCAAAATAAAGTGGATTTTGGTGGATTTTGGACATGATATTCTACGAATTTTTCTGCAAATTTTGATAAAATAAAACCTTTTCTTACAATTTGTCCATAAATCGACCCCTTTTTCTCATAAAATGCCTGGACTATGTGTCTGAATTTTTCTGCGTCCTTTAGTTTACCGTAGCCGGTGTGCCAATTGCATATATGTTTAGAGTGTAGCGATATAGCGAAATACTTATTTTAGTGGTTGATATTAACTTGTTAACAATAAGTTATTGTGTATATGTCACACAGACAAATGTGACTGCATACGTAAAAAAATAATTCTGTCTGAAATACTGACTTAGAAATACATGTCTGGACACTACTTTACATTGATGGTTGATTACAATGTGATGTTTTCCCGGTTATTCGCAAAACTACTTGAAAACCTCTATGGTGCCAGCAGTACAGTCATGCTGTGAATGACCATTTTAATTTACATATATTTAATACCAAAAATGTTTAACTTTTGAACTTTTTTCTTAATTTTTATCTATATATTTTTTTAAATTTTGATCGGTTACTAAATTAACAGCATTTCTGCACCAAGGGCGCGGGCAGTTTTATTCAGTCTCAAGGGTGTCATAAATACGTAGGCAAACAGGCAAATTTCCAGACTAAAATCAGTAGTAGCGATATTTTAAATACAAATAATTTAAAAGGCACACATTTTTACTAACGGCTGTTACATTTTGAGTTTTGATAATGGAGTTTTTTTTTAAAGTTTAAGAATGTTTGGTATGAAATAAAAAGTAGATAAGTTTTAAAAAAGTTTGATAACAAATGAAACAAATCTAAATCATCAAAGAAAATTTATTTTTTCAATAATATTAAATCTTCAAGTAACAAAATAAAAATATACCTTACAGCAAAAAACATTTTCTTCAAGGCAGCTGCAAAATAAATTTTTGTCATTCAACTTTCTTCGTAAGCACTGCACTACACAGTTTTTCCAGTATGACAAATTGAGTAAACGAAATACATCCCTCTCGGCACAGACTACAGGTTTAGGTAGATTTCGAAGTACCTATCACTTCATGAAATGTTCAAAAAACTTATATAAACTTCTGAAACTTTTTAAGCATCCTGTACGTTCTACAATATTCAAAATTGATCGAATGAACACTGTCTTATTCCATGGCCCAAAACTATTCTAAAAGATTTAGTTCAATTCATCCAGGACTGAATAACATAGAACGTAAAGTGGTCACAAAAAATTGCTCTGGATCATTGTTTATGATAATATGAAGATAGTAAAAAATAAATTTCAACATATTTGATAGGAACTATAAAACTTTTTTCAACCTCTATTATAACTGTAAATAGTTCGTCATAGCAACAATTGTTTCAGCCAAAGGTTTTGGATAATGTTTAGGAGTTTTGCATAAACTATTTCATTTTTGATAGTATATCAACTAAAAAGTTAATGATTTTTTTTGTCTTTTAACCGTTTTTATTTCCACGGCTTGGAGTAATGGCTGGTTACATAATATTTTACTTCATATAAACGTTCTTGGCAATATATAGAAAGTAAAATAAAAATATGAATGACTTTGATAGTGTACGTACATGGTACGGAAGTTTTGTTTAGTTCTTTTTATCTCCACATGAGTTTTTTTTCAACTTCTTGCGGTCTAATCAATAATTGTTTTGGACCAAAGTTTTAGATAAAAAATAAAAATATACATTTAACATTAATTGTTATATAATTAATTTTTTAAGGGTTTTACCATAAATAATAACGTATTTAATATTGTACATAGTATGGGAATTGAGTTTTTTTATATTTCTACCCTTGCTATTTACAACCCCTTGAGCAATCGTTTGGCTTATCAAAAATTGTTTCAGACAAAAAATGGTGTTAAAAATTATAACATTTACAAACTATACTAACAGATTTGATGATGTGTCTACTAAGGAAGTTACGAACTTTTCTGTCCTCAAACTCATGTTTTTTCCGACCCTTGCATTTATGGTTGGTCGTATCAAAAAAATGTATTCAAAGGTTTTTGGTATTATGTACTCCTACGAGTTATAATACGTTCAAACGATGCAGTATTTGTCATACTATGGGATTTAAAGCGATTGTTACGTTAATCAAAACCTTCCCCATTTTACCACTTTGGTGGGATTATTCCCATTAAAGAATTCGACCAAAATTTTATTACTATATTTTATATACCAGTTTGGTAATTATTTGTGCACAATTAAGGCAGTATCGTGTCCATAAATTGTATATGTATATACACACAAACGTTTGATTTCACAATGGCTTCGGTATCTATAGAACATTAAACGAAAAATTATCTTAAAATTTTCCTGCAGTCGCACTTTGGAAACGGCTTCAATAACAATAGGTAGTCTTTCTTCGAAATATACCTAAGAATCCACAAACCAAACAAAATAGAAGAAGAAAATAATGCATAGAGATAACCCACAAAATAAAATTGTCTTTAAATATAGAACTGTGTTAAAGATTAATTAAATTTTTTAATGTATTTACATACAATCCCAAAATAAACATTTTTTCCAACAATGTTCACACCTTTAAGTACTTTCTTATTTATGCAGATACCAATTTTACATGTTCTGTTTGAAATCACCTTCTGCATTCAGTTTTCTCAAACTCACCACACACATATGCACGAGCACATTTAAACTGGTTTTCTTGTTAAACATAATTTCCCAATCAGAATGACACTTGGCATATTACCTGTATAAATACTAGTCCTATAAAAAGTACATTGTAAAACCCAATATTTAAGTTGAAATTAAACCGCCGTGTTTTCTAAATATCTTCATTGAAGGACTACATCATGACACGTTAGTGTTACTGGCAGTAATGAATTCATGTAGAACTGTATAAGTTTTTCTTTCATTAAACTTTTACAGAAATGGTCATCTTTTGTGATTTTCTGAAAAAGCATTCCTTTTGGAGTCCAAACGACAAAAAGGCATAATTAGCGACCTGTAACATGGAGTTGTCCCTGAATTTGGTACATGTACATATGACCGATCTTGAGATGCATTTTTCCATCCTTCAATTCACAAAAATGAATTTTTTTTTCTCCAGAATTACCGTTTTTGGAAGCATAGTCTTGGCAGTTGCATTTGATTTCAATGATGCCATCACTACCAATGAGCCCATCAGGCGATGCTGCTAGAAATTGTATATTTTCGTCAATGAAAAGTTCTGAAGGAATTATGACTAAGCCCACCTCCTGTTCCAGCTGAGTGACTGCATGAGGTTCGTTCTCAATTCCATATTTAGTTGCTTTCTTTCCAGAGAAGGTTTAATATAAAATAGATTGAACTGTTTTAGAGCGCGGTGTTGTTTCTCTCATTTGACATTTTTTTTCCGAAATTTGAAGCCGTCAGACGCTTTGCTCTTTCACATTTCCACAAGATACAGTGCCTTTGTCCAGTGGTTGATGACTGAATATCCTGAATTTTTTTTGCTGTCACACTGCAGTCCTTTAAAAAATTCTTCTTTTTTTCTTTTCGTATTCTTCAGGATTCATGTCTGGTATCTGAGAAACATTGCCATAATGTGAGTCTTCTGAAAAGTTAATTTTCTTGTTAGTATTCTTTGTGGGGTTTTCCAAGCGCCTCTTTTCAGCTTTTTTCAGTAGAATTTTTTTTCTTTTAAATATATTTTTTTAATATTCACCAGGACTGTGATTTGTGAATTTTTTGTGAATTTCGGCTTGTTCGTTACCATCTGCATTGCACGAAATAACGGAATGTTCACTTCTGGTAAGGTATCCACCACGGAGAGAAAAGTTGACTCTTTTACCACTAACAAGCTTTGCAACTATATTATTAAAAGACTCAGCTCTATTTGTTGTCATGTTTTTCAAGAAACTTTCTGCATGATGAACTACCACATTATTTTCTGACATTATTTCATCCCACATGCCCATACTTTTCATACTTGGAACTACTCTTCTGTGCTTCTAGAACCATCACAATAGTATTCTCGTTCACTGCACTTTGAATGGTCCCCGAATACATGAAATGGTCCATTGTAAATATCACTCCGTAATTCCTTTACACGTTCTTGTTCGGTTATTATTCCGACAGGGGAAAGAGGAGGAGAAGGGCCACTATCGCCCTGAGCAGTCAAGGCCTCCCCCCCCCACCCCGTCATCGCGCCGCGCCTCCGCGGCGGGAGAGATAGCAGCCGGCTGCCGGTACAGCTGCAGAGGGCGCCACGAGGTGGCTAGCAGTTTCGCCCGTGCATACGTTTACCTTTATTAGTGCCTCAGAAGATTTTCCGCGGTGACATGCCTGTTTAAATGCAGGAATCAATGCAAGAAGGTACAGGGCGCGTCTGACTGGTGAGTTCCTTAAATTCTGACGGTTTTTACTGCACAAAAAATAGGTTGAAAAGAGCCATTTTCGTGATATTGGCGGGGTCGCAAAAGTGTTAAGGTGGGTATGTGACAACTTAAATCCACCAGACCGACGTCAAATGTTCTTTTTACTCCTTTCCTGCCCAAACAAAAATTGAAAATCTCAAGTTCTTTCTAAAGGAGAGATATAGAGGTAAATGTCTACAGTGGCTTCCTTCCATCGTCCAGACGGCGCCCTTAAAGAACTTAACTAAACAAAATACTGAGTAGCTCATCTAGTGACACAATTTTTCTTGGAATTAAGAATATTCAGCTGAAATGCAAGGGCCCAGAGTTGAAAAAAATTAACTGGATAGAAAGATGATTAGTAAATTATTATTTGTAACATTTATGTATTCATAAGTGCATGCACTGACATGTCTATAACATTTTGCATTACGTTTTCCATTGTTTTTTTTTGTTTGTTTTTTTAATTCAGATTTTGGTGTGGTAGTTTTGTATTTTGCATGTCCTAAAGTGCATTAAATGTTGTATTTCATGAGGTAAGTTAATAATTGTGTGTGTGTGTGTGTGTGTGTGTGTGTGTGCAGGAGTGTTTGAGGTTGTACCTGCGGGAGGAGACGCTAAGCGGCTGGAACTGCCCGTCCTGCAAGGAGTCCCGCGATGCAGTCAAGAAATTCGACATTTTGAGACTTCCTGAGATATTAGTCATTCATTTGAAGAGGTATGCTAGAGACTTATCCCGCAGTTGTTTTTATGTTCTCATGGAAATGGATTGGTTTTGGTTTTATGGTAAGAATTCTTTGTGGTTGTTGCATCTTTTGTGTTGCTGAATGTTTTAATTATCAATTGTTCCATCATTACATGTCTCAAGAATTCAGTTGCATATTACTATTTGGATACTGCAGCAGTAGTGTTCAGTTTACTGTGGCAAGCAGTTACATGTTAGTTCAGAGAAAGTGGACAACTTACTTGAGTTCTCCTTGTTTTCACCTGCAGTCACACACATTGCCCAAAATGGTGTGGACTTGGCTGTTGATCATTCATCGACATTTATGAAGGTTGACAATAATAATTATTTTATTTATTTACAATTTGAGGGCCTGCCAACAGTCAAAGCCTTTTGGAGCAAGCACTTAACAAATAACGCAGTATATACACACACATTTATATAAACACAGGACAAAGACAAGGGCACATAGGACAACATTGTTACAATTCCAGGTTGGCCCGGCAAAACAAACCAGAAATATAACAAGACACTTTAATCACTTGAAAAGTTTATGTTTATATACTTTTACACTCCTCAGACTCTCCTGATGACTGGGGGTAACTAGTGGATCTTTTGGTTTCAGAAGGCAAAATAATGATTTTCGTCTAGACATTAGTTCCTCTGTTTTTATTTTACTTTTGATTATTTTCACATTATATTATATAAATTGATTAACAAAAAACATATACAACATGGATTTAAAATCACATTATTAAAAGAATGGGCCTGCCCTTATTAGACAATTAAATAGATTTTTAACATAATTTAAATAAAATTTGTAACAATAAACTGACTCATAGTCCCAGGATCTTTCAAGTCCTAATGATAAATTGCTGGCTGTCTGATCTGTTCAACGTCGTGATTCCATGCTAGTCCGAAAAGGTTTTAAAAAACCGAAGGGCTGGCGGTTTGAAGGTTGATGGACGAAGTAAAACAGCTGACGGGACTTCAGAGGGCCTTAGTCATCCGGCCCGTGGAGACTGATCTGGTCCTTGGAATGTGTCCGGTTCTTGTATCCTGGTCCGGTACTTGTACCCTGGTCCAGTACTTGTACCCTGTCTGTGTACAGAGCTGAAACACACATGTTCAGGACTGATTCACAGACAGTTGGTGAAATAGGCAGAAAATGCCTTCTAGTCACGATGATGGTCGGGGAGTAAAGGTAGAAAAAAACTCACCAAACAGGGTGATGTCTTCCAGGATCAGCCCGGGTGTTGAGCACATGAACCCGTCGCGGAAGAATCATGATTTAAAAAAATTTATTATTTATAATGACTATAGCATGACTACTCGAGCTGGATCTACACGGACTGACTAACGCCTGAACACTACTGTTGTGGGAATCATATCCCTTGTCTAGTTGATCACATCTTAAAAGGAAAACTGAGAGGCGTACTGATGATGTAGATGCGAAGTAGCCAGTCCAGAATCGCGGCACGTGGGGCGGCAGAGACTCATAATTAAAAGGCGACATTAAAGAAAGAAAGGGGTGAGGCTTCAGCTTTCGGACCGAAAGGTTCCGAAGATTACCGAGGGGCTTGTCAAGAAAATCTGACTTAAATATCTCGAAGTTGGTGGTACCGGCCGATGTCAGCGCGACCTACTGAGGTGTGGCTGAACGGAGTAGAGGTAGACTCTCACTAGGCGACTGCTAGCAGCATGGGGCTTATGGAGCTGACTGAGCCAGCGCTCTGGTGGCCTGGGAAGGAACTACGGGGTACTGGATACTGCGGGAGACGCCAGAGGGCAGACGTTTAGCGGGCGTTAAACACCCAGGGGAAGTGATTCGCAAAACTACCGCCAGGTGGCATAAGCATGTACTTTTGGGACTAGTGTCGTGGCCTTGGGGTCAGGCCGACCCTGGCCGGGGTTACTGGCCGGTCAACGCTCTGGGCCAGTGTTCCCAGGAAAACTTGGAGAGGGGGGTGTGTGTGGGGGCTGCTGTGGTAGTGGGAAAGAGGCTCTTCTGAGCCCGGAGGCATGACTGAACATTGGCGAAGATGATTCGAGATCATGTCAAGAAGTGCTCGCGTCAGGCGAAGTCTTGGAAGTAGCCTGCGCTGAGAGCTTGCAGGACCTAGCAGTTCTCGTCATGGATCGGAGGTGAATTACAGGCGACGTTCATGCGCCAAGGCAGGAATAAAACGATACCCGGACTGACTGACAAAGACTCAGCAAAAATCGGACCTAGGGCTGGGAAAATTTGTTAAGACATGTCTGACAAATTTTGAATGGAAGTGTACAGGAGGAGGAACAAGTTTAAGTTCTTGCAGCAGAAGAATGACTGGTGACATTATTTCAATTTTTAAAAAATTCAAATTTAAAATTGTGCCAAAAATACTAGTGGGCGGCACATTACAATGATTTTGAAGTTTGGTTTTTTAAATTTGTATTGTTGCCAACTTCGTAGATAAATTATTCCCTTGGGATAGATGCATCAAAATGAGAGTTCAATGCAGTCTTTTTTATTATTTCTCATTAAAAAAAATTAGATCATAACTTACGTAACAGTTCCAGATAATGTATCACATATTCACTGTAGCGCGGCACTCAATTTACTAAAAAAAAAAAAAAATTATTCAAGGCCCTATGTTTTACTGTGGAACAAAGGTACCAATAAATCCGCGGAAAATATCCCGGGAGGGCGACAACGATCACCTTGAGCCGATGTCGACGCCTGTGGTAAAATTTTAAGTTCAAAGTCCAAACTTAATATAAAAAAAAGGTTACGTTTCAGCTTGGCCCCAACCAGCAGGCATGCAGTTCGCTTTTCGTAACTTTACTTCATTGTTTCCAGCGAGCTGCCGAAGATGCGGCCGCATGTGGCGATGATCGAGCGACAACTCAATTAACAAAGAAGTTGTCTTTCCTTTCAAAGGTGACAACAAAGTGGAGACAACCCCGTGTCGACTGACCAATCACAACACAGATCCAGAAAAAATGAACTTATAAGAAGAAATACTGAAAAAAGGTTTTTCTCATGATAGTCTGGGAAGACACATCACACCACCTCATGGCTCGCTCTGATTGGCTGGCAAGGCAGCGCCCAGCGAACGTTCTGGTTCATTGCTGCACAGTCGTGCGCTCACGTGCTGGGTTTTTCCAACAATGCACTAACTTGAGGCGTGAAAAGTAACGTGCTGGTGACAGATTGTCGCGCCTGTCTTCCTTTATTTTCCAATCTTCTAGAATGTTCTAGAATGTCAGTCTTGTGGCTCATAGTGTGCTTTTGATACGCCCCTCGTGCCCTAAAATTATATTATTTTAATTTAATATAAAAGGCCTAGGAAACAGCTGGGCAAAATTATAGATAAAAATAAAGTTATTTACCAGAGAGGGCATGAGGTGGTGAACAAGACAATTTTATACTCCCTGCACACAAGCAACTTGGGAGCTAGTCGATCGTTAAATAGAATAAGGTATATAATAAATAAATAAACACTACATAAGAAGCTTGGTCTGTAGGTTTCCCTGGTTTATTTAAATAGGTAAATTAAATCTTTTGATTTCCCTTTGTTTTGATTTAACAATAAAAGATATTAGCAAGTAACAAAAAGGAGGGCCGGCCCGAAATTATTAAAACAGGTTATACTATACATATAACAATAAAAAAGACTTTTTATAGCGGGTTAGGTTCGTTCACTCATTACTATTACAATTTCACATATTTTTATTTGATAAGTTCGTTAAGGCACTGTTCGCTGGTCTTCGTTTAAATAATTTGTTTCGTTGCCGGTAGGGGGAAGTTATATGTTAAATATCACCCGGGACTTCAAGTTGGACATCTGGCCGGTAGGAAACTCTTCTTAGAGAGAAATGAAGCTGTAGGTCCTGGACAACATGATGGGTGCAATTTCTGCAGGAGATGTCTCGCGCCGACATCAGGAAGGCGCGCACCGAGAATTGCGCGGATGACGCGACAGAAATGATCAATACGTAAAATAAAAAAATTAATAAAACTTTAAACTAAGACATAGCTTGTTCTAATTGTTTCTACTGACTGGCTACTACTGAAATTTAGCTGGGATCACATCCCTTAAGACAGCTGACTACATATCTTATTCACACGATTTCGTCGTTGTCGCGAAAAGCCTCTTAACACAGAGGATGCCGAGATGACGCGGTAAGTAGCTGAAGTCAGGGTACCAAGTGCCGCGATGGCGGACAAAGGCTCCTTATTAAAACGCGCGGTAGGCCCTAGGGAAAAAGAGGGGGAAGGTTTGGCTCTGGACCAAACATATCCGGAGGTGCCCAAAGTGGTCGTAAGCACGACTTCAGTTGTTGGCGCCGAAGAGCGACTGCCGCTCTCTCTACTGGCGGGCACAGAAAGCAACAAACAATCGACTTCTACAGGTCGCGAGGGGGAAGCATAGAGGCTTATGGCGACGCGGAACTGTTCTCTTGCGGCGTAAAGGGGAACTAACGGAGGAGGTGAACTGAATCGCCGCCAGGTGTCATGTGGGTCAGCTCCACGAGCTGCCACCAAGAGAAGAAGTTACTATGTCCGCTGCTAGATGTCGTAGGTGGTCCATCCTGGCGCATATTTTTTTATGGCAAGTCATCCTTGGAGTCGGTCACTGCCTGGGGAGGATCACGTCAGGTCAATGGTCCTGGGCTAAATTCTTAGAACCAAGGGTGAGGAGGTTGAGTAAGGTGGGGCAGGGGGGGGGGGGGGGTCAGAAAACGCAACTGTGCTGGGAACGAGCGTCCACGGGATCCTCGTTCGTGCCGAGACTCGCTACTCTCAGCGTGTCTCTGAGAAATAGAGCTTGCAGGCCAGAAGCTGCTCTATGCGATTTTAGTCATGTAGGGAATTAATATTACAAATTCCGGACGTGACTGCAGGCGGGAGAAATGTCAACCGTACTGCCGACGACTTCATTAGACTAGCAAAATATCAGATAGGTCCCTGAGAAAAGGTGCTTCAGGCTACTGGCACAAAGTTTAACTACGTGGAGTACACCAGCCTAACAAAGTGTAAATCATCCTTTTGTAACCGAATTATAAAGAAAAAGAAAATTTCCAAAAATAATTTAAAATTATAATGACAATTTAAAAAAACGTGCCAAAATGCCTAATTTCCGGCACACTTTATAATTGTAGAAACGTAATTAATAGACATATTATTTTTGACTGACCAAACAAATTAGAGTGAAAAGTTACTAATAAAAGAAAATACTTCATTCATCTCTATGTAAAACCTTACCCCGATTACTAATAATCACTATTAAAGCAAAAAACAAAATTCTTGAAATGCCTATGCATAATAAAAGAAACATGAGTACAAGATGGCAATTAAAAATAGTGCAATATTCTAGAATATGTGTTCTTCTGAAAAACAACATTATGAAAATTTTATTTTTGAGGTCCTTTTATTTTATTTGATGACTTTGGAAAACTGCATTGCAGTATTTCAAGTTGTTAATCAGTTGTTTGCAGTTTTAACATTTGGTTAGGTTAGCTTAGCCTAGCTTAGCTTAGCTACATTTAAGTTATTCTAAATCATTTGAATGGGTGGTTAGGGTGTTAACTGCATATAAAATAGGCCCTAATGTTTAAATGCTTGAACCATTGGTTAGGTAAGCTTAGCTACAAATTAAAATACTGTCAGTTGGCATTCATTGTTTGTTAGATTAGGTTGGCAGGATTAAAAATATTTATTTGTTGTTTTTAAGACAAATAGTAGCCTTTTATTTTTTTTTGGATTAGCTCTTAACGTATTAGAAAAACACCAAAACTAGAATAATTATGTATTCCACAGATCACTAAAATCTAATAATATCTCATCCACATCAAAATACTACTCAATACATCTTAAAACTAGCGATAATTGTGATACGTGTTTTGGGGAAAATTCAGTATTGTAGAAAGATAGTAAAATTTTCAAATTCGCTACCTAAACAATATCAATCTACCACACACACACACATTAACACTCCTTTGAAGCAAATAACTTTATCATGGCTTCAAAAATCCCCGCGAAAGAGTTATTATAAACGTTACGACGAAAATCTTGTCTAAAAGTAGTCAACATGAAATGTTATTAGTTTGAAGGCATAAGAAAACGTGCGGAAAAAATACATGACAAGAGTGGTCGCAACGTGACATAATTGTGTTTTACTTTATCTTTATTACCGCTGGATATTTCATTACAATCGGAGAACAGTTATTACCATGCATATAATAAATTATATTGCTGTGTACGACCTACAAATTATCAAAACAATACAATTATGATTGTAACATAACCTACCACGCGGACATTTGAACAATTGCTTGCATTTATCGCATTGTGCGGAACAATCGCCAACATCTGTGAAAAAATTCCATACTGCATAGCGTGTTTATCTTTTTGACGGTGTTTATTTAGCTTGTGATGATCCCATTGCGCCTTTATCCATTTATAATTTCGTTAGATGAAATTAATGAGCCCGGTAGGCGACAATGCTGCAGTAGGTTATGTCACTCTTTAGATTAATCGATTATGAAGTCACGCTCGTGCGAGAGGTCACAGAAAATAAATTGCATGTGCGACGTAAATACTTGAATGATACGAAGCTTCGTTTAGTGGCAATAGTTCATATCGTTTCGAAGTGTTATAGAATATTTAAAAAAACTTTGAATTTGATTGTACTATCGAAGCTTCGAACATGTCTAACGTACAATATCTTTTTTTATGAAATGAACTACAACAAATGCGGAATTTTGATTTTGTTATCAAAATATTTACAGTCTCAGATTGGTTTTGATGTGTAAACTTAACAATTTCACAACTGTATATCTGTTACTGACAGCAACATAACAAAACTGTACCAAGGTGACTAATCTCATCCAGCGATATATCACCAGCAAAGATGAGGCATAATTGGACATACTCTGGAGTCAGAAATGCTGGTAACGTCGTTCCTTCCTTCGAAATGATCAGCTGGCGACTCTGGATCTGTGTTTCTTCCTCTTTCTGTTGTTAGTTTCATCAGTTAGTAGTTGATTCCAACTCGTCGTATCTTCATTCCAATTGTCGGCACAAAATGTCAAAATCTCAAAATAAAATTTTGATGTTACTGGCTTCGATGTATTTCTATATTCTGATTAGCTTGATAGCAGTCGTCAATTATATCATTCTTCTTGAATAAGGTACTGCTGCAAAATTTGATATTAAAATCAAAGCTTCCTAATCATGGCTAGTCCAGATAAAAACTAAAAACTTCCAGAACGTTTTCTTGTTTGGTGATTTAAAGTGACGGTCAACTTGTGTATTTTAAAACATCTGCTAGTCTTACCAACTCAGAAATGTTATCAAACTTCTTGCCAATATCCGTGGACATTAAAATTCACGTAGTTTCTATAATTTGGCATATAGAATTTAAATGAACATTTACAAACTGATTTAAACATAATATTTACATAAATAGACTTAATCACATATTTTTAAAAGTTCACTACTTCAAATAAAACTGAAATAAGTAATTTTTAACTTTTTATATAAACACTAATTTTTCAACAACACTTTTCATTGCCAATTGTAAATTTTACATATTTACAGCATAGATTTAATACTACTCGATGAAAGTATGACACATAGAGAACATAATTACTTGGTAGAGATCAACACATTTCATGGACAAACCAAAATGGATAATTTAGCTGCAAATGTAGTTACTTCTATGAAGGTGCTCAGATACCTTCAAAATGTGTTTATTACAATGTCCAAAATTTCGTTCCCCGTCCCTATGTTACAAACAGGTAAAATTGGGTGTGCTAAGGTATAAACTATGTACATGAACGTGTAATTGGGATCATAATTCAAGAAATTGTTTTAAATGCAAAACATTGTATCTTTAACAGATATTAAATTGCATAAAAACTTAGGTCTTGGGTACAAACTTGACTCCCACTGAACTCGACTGGTAGCTGTCTAGCGAATGGGGGATGACGGGTGGAGTGCTGAGGCGTGTCGTTACAGGTTCCACCACGACGGGTGGAGCCTCATGAAGCAGATGATGGTGGACTTCCCGCTGGACTCGACTGGTAGCTGTCTAGCGAATGGGGGATGACGGGTGGAGTTCTGAGGCGTGTTGTGACAGGTTCCACCACGACGGGTGGAGCCTCATGAAGCAGATGATGGTGGACTTCTTGCTGGACTCGACTGGTAGCTGTCTAGCGAATGGGGGATGACGGGTAGAGTGCTGAGGCGTGTTGTGACAGGTTCCACCACGACGGGTGGAGCCTCATGAAGCAGATGATGGTGGACTTCCCGCTGGTCTCGACTGGTAGCTGTCTAGCGAATGGGGGATGATGGGTGGAGTGCTGAGGCGTGTCGTGGCAGGTTCCAGCACGATGGGTGGAGCCGCAAGAAGCAGATGATGGTGGACTTCCCGCTGGACTCGACTGGTAGCTGTCTAGCGAATGGGGGATGACGGGTGGAGTTCTGAGGCGTGTCGTGACAGGTTCCACCACGACGGGTGGAGCCGCAAGAAGCAGATGATGGTGGACTTCCCGCTGGACTCGACTGGTAGCTGTCTAGCGAATGGGGGATGACGGGTGGAGTTCTGAGGCGTGTCGTGACAGGTTCCACCACGACGGGTGGAGCCGCAAGAAGCAGATGATGGTGGACTTCCCGCTGGACTCGACTGGTAGCTGTCTAGCGAATGGGGGATGACGGGTGGAGTTCTGAGGCGTGTCGTGACAGGTTCCACCACGACGGGTGGAGCCGCAAGAAGCAGATGATGGTGGACTTCCCGCTGGACTCGACTGGTAGCTGTCTAGCGAATGGGGGATGACGGGTGGAGTTCTGAGGCGTGTCGTGACAGGTTCCACCACGACGGGTGGAGCCTCATGAAGCAGATGATGGTGGACTTCCCGCTGGACTCGACTGGTAGCTGTCTAGCGAATGGGGGATGACGGGTAGAGTGCTGAGGCGTGTTGTGACAGGTTCCACCACGACGGGTGGAGCCTCATGAAGCAGATGATGGTGGACTTCCCGCTGGACTCGACTGGTAGCTGTCTAGCGAATGGGGGATGACGGGTGGAGTTCTGAGGCGTGTTGTGACAGGTTCCACCACGACGGGTGGAGCCTCATGAAGCAGATGATGGTGGACTTCCCGCTGGTCTCGACTGGTAGCTGACTAGCGAATGGGGGATGACGGGTGGAGTTCTGAGGCGTGTCGTGACAGGTTCCACCACGACGGGTGGAGCCTCATGAAGCAGATGATGGTGGACTTCTTGCTGGTCTCGACTGGTAGCTGTCTAGCGAATGGGGGATGACGGGTGGAGTGCTGAGGCGTGTCGTGGCAGGTTCCAGCACGACGGGTGGAGCCGCAAGAAGCAGATGATGGTGGACTTTCCTGTGTGCGAGCTGAACATGAAAGAGTTCACGTTTCTCCCGGAGCAGTCGCACACCTTGTTCAACCTGTACGCGGTCAGCAACCACTACGGCACCATGGAGGGCGGCCACTACACGGCCTTCTGCTACAACCACGCGTACCGCAAGTGGGCCCGGTTCGACGACCAGGAGGTGAGCGAGTTGTCGCAGGGGGAGGTCCGCACCATGGCCGCCTACATCCTCTTCTACCAGAGTGCCAACAGCCTGCGACACTTGGACAAGTGAACATTTCTTTTATAGAGCTTTATTTATGTTTTGTTAGTACATGAGTAGATTAATACTTTAAAGCCCGAGTCAACTTCATCGAAACAGTTTGTTGAAGTAGTTCCAAGTCCTCACTGAACTAAAAGTACTAAATAGTGAAGTAATAAATTGTAAAAACATTTTATGTACATAATAATTATAACTACATATTCTGAAGCAGAAATATGCTAGTATCACAGATTAAAAATACATACTTATTAATTTATTGGGATGAAATGAGGGTTGTGAAGATAAGGGTCTTTTTATTGAAGTGAAAACATCTTTAGCCGTGTTGAGCCATGCTAGTGACGTGCTGCGCCATACTGGCGACACGCAGCGGCCTGTGTACATGTACACGAATATATACACTAATACAATGTATATACTTGACTTATCATGTGTGTGTTGTACTCTTTTTTGGATGGGTAAAATCTTGTGAGTTTGCGTCACCGAAATGCTATATTAGCAGTAAGTGAAGTTAAATTGACCACGTGAAAAGTTTATTTTGTGTATACTGTGCATTGCCCAGTGAACACATGACCTAGGTCTGACATCACTGGTAAGTCATAGCTAGGTAATGAATTTTTACGTAATTTTGACATACCACTGACGTATGTTGTGACTAAAAAATTATGTAAGGATAAATGATATCATGCTGACATACTGATATAATACCAAAATCAGTTTCTTATGTGCATTTGACGTAGAAATTGTCATATTACACATTTAAAAAACAAATTTTTAAGTTTTCACTTCTGTTGACAGTCCCCATGACTGCTTTTCTTTCTAGTGATGTCTTTACATAACTTTATTATTTTACTCGTGTATGGCTGAAACAGTTGCTAATGTTTTCACAAAATATTTCTGTCTTTGGTATTATTAGCAATGTAAATTAATATGGTGTATAATTTTGTGTGAAAAAGTATTGTGAAAAATTTAGTAAAAAAAATTCATTTTAATCATTGCACTGTTCCTACACAATACTCAGTAGAATAAAATACTTTTTGGTGAAACAGTATGTGGAAATAGTGAGCAGTTTTAAATATTTGTTTAAAACATGAAAAGAACATGTAAGTCAGGGTGGGTGGGGGAATTGTGTAGGCTGACCCAGATACAGGCCGAAAACAGTTATTGATGAATAATTTAGAAATAATGCATAGCTGGCTGAACAATGGTTTTCTGTTTGTCACTTGCGTGGTGCCATTGCTTGAGTTCTTCTTGCTGAAGGTATATTCCGTAGCATTCTCAGAACCACGGCACAGCCGTCCGTGGGAGGTACTCGTTGCCTCTGGTGGGTACTTCACTCCGTATAGATCTTCAACACATTCCCAATGAGCTGCAGTCATTTACAACTTTATTTGCTTTTAATTTATAATTTCCAGCATTAATAAATGATGAAAAGTAAACTTTACTTGGCTATTCCTCTCCGAAGCACTTATTTTAAATTAGAAATATAATACCATATTCACCTGCATATTTGTCACATTAATTTTACTGGATTTGGCTAAAAAAAACAATAAATAAATAAACTGGGCTGCAACTATTGTGAGGAATTTTTGAGGAATCAAATTCAGAATAACTCTTCTGTACCCAAAGATGGTAAAAAAAATAAAATAATATTGCTGGAGACACGAATGGATGTTACTGAAATGTTTACCTTATTTTTAAAAAAATTTTAATTGAGTCTAATACAGGTGTTTGCCTTGGCTGTCAGTTGTGAAAGTGTGGTTACTTGGAGCGTCCCCTATGCAGGGGAAGGCGAAGCATGTTCCACTTCCCCGAAGCCGCGTGCAGCGTAACACCACCGACTCACTCAGCTAGTTTCCCCTTGCCCAGTGTTGTCTCCGTGGAAACAACCAGTGACATGGACAGTATGGATAACAGAGCAGATGGAAGAGTCTAACACTTTTTTCCCTTACAGAATATTCCACTTAACAGTCCCATTCTCACATGGTTTTGAATATACCATTGCACCCCTTGAAATTTGCTGTGTACAATCACAGATTCAAAAAAAAAAAATAGGTTTATAATTTCAAGCTACAGGTTGGTTCAAGGTATTTATATAACCATATGGATTTTTTTGTTATAATGCTATACAACAAATTTCTACTAAAGAATTTGTTTTCGTGAGTGGTATGACTAAAGGAAGCTGCAACAATAATTAGGAAGTTGTATATGAATCACGTATTGAGTTTCTGTCCTACACACACCATTGTAAGCACCTGTCTTGCAAAGCTGAGATGTTACAACTTCCAGCATTATTACTCCTACTCTGCTTCTTCCCCTACCTAGCAGCCAATGCGAACACACGGCTTGAAGACAGAAATATCAACCACACTTGTTGTCATTTGTTATCAATCTGTATACTAGGTATATCATTATTCTTATTTGAGGTGTAAAGTAGCGGTGGTTTACGATTTTTGAAGGAAGGAATTTTAATGCCAGTAGTTTAGAAAATATAAGGACAATTGAGGTAATGTTAATATAAATTATAAATAAATACGTAATGCATCAAGAATGTTTCTTCTATCCTTTATAGATCCTAAAGGGAAATTTATAGCAAAAGTGTTATGTGTTATTTGTTATTTGAGCTCAATAATTTGGAAATTAGTTTTGAATTTTGTTGAGTTTTTCGATGTCAGTACCGTTGGTGTTATTCCAAATAATGGAACCATATTCAAGATTAGATCTAATAACTAATAAGGGTTATGAAGAGGGACTAAGTGGAATAAAAATTTGTAGAATGTAGGTAATGAACTTAATGAGACCAAGAGTTCTGTTAGAATGAGATATAAGGGATTCAATGTGTAAATGGAAATTTAATTTGGAATCAAGTAAAATGTCTAGATCTTTTAACATAGAGTGATTTGAGATGTCAGACTGAAATAGGCAACAGTCATGATAGGATGATATTTTTCGATGTAGTTTTAAGTCATCGGCGAAAAGATTTCTATAGGAGTGGTTTAACTGTAAGATTAAGTAGCCCCTCAAGAGGGGAAACGAGAAACAATTGTGTTTGAGTGAAACCAAAGAAATGGCATGTTGAGAGCTGCACATTTTATTACCTGTGAATATATGGTTAACAAAGACAAATATATAAATCTCGAGCACTCAACTGGTCTTGTGCACATGTTCTTTGTTTCTTGACTCGCTCAAGGACGCACACACCATGTGCTTAACAACAAACACATATGTATTCATTATTACTAACAAGTCATACATCAACTTCAACATGTTTTGAAATCCTATTTTTCTGAAGGAAAAAAAGTGAATAATTATGTTTGAAATAATTATTGCCTCAAATATTTACAATAGCAAGACTGGAAAGAATAGAAAACTTGCATACATTAAATTAGACTAAACCAAGCGAGTAATAGCTTAAGAATAAAATATCTGAGGCAAACAAATAAGGACAAAAATTACATTTAACTGAACCAACTATTTACAATATTACAACTATCCTCAAACATTTAAACTGAGTGTACAACACCTCAAACTTCAATATTTTACCCGCAAAACCTCTACCAACTTTAAATGAAACCCCTCGAGTCTGTGGGTGAAAACTGGCCAGACACTCGCCTTACAGATTGTAGGGCGTCCTGTCCCAAGCTTGCTTGTCGAGTTGTCTCTTCCACCAGCACGCCTGCCGACCAGCACTCTCCTGCCCCAACAGCACTCGATGGCATGCTTCCAACAAGGAACAGCGAGTTGCCCCGACGACTGTGACACAACGACGCGAAGAACAGGTCACAGCCCTCTTCGTCCACGTACAGCAAGTCCGCCCCTGTCACTCTCAACCAGGGGGCTTGAAACAACTGCTCCTTTGCACATACTCAACACTCTTACATAAAGTCCATAATGATTGCTTCGGGGCTAGAAGTCACTGTCAAGAAGAAAGTCAAGGTTAGGTATATAATTACTCTGCCATGACATGCAGGCCTCAAACCAACCACCACAGTCACACACATAAGCCACGAGTATTCCCTTCAGAGTGTCTGCTCACTATCTCGTACTCGCTCAGGGAGTATAGCGAGTATGCTACTGTCAATATTCCACAGGTCCCAAAAAAGTAGAGCGACTTTTCACATAAACTTGCCCGACGAATCCCCAACTCGGTCTACGAGTAGACGCTTCAAATCGCCGATGTTTACCTTCTTTGGTAAGTCACTCTCCGCAGCATTGCCTTCGGGTCCCTCCTCGACGAATGGGCTAAGTCCGATTTCCAAAGTAACATGCAAGTTGAGTTTACCAGTCTCATGTACTAACTCCACTTTCGATGTTCGATGCGTGCTCGGGCATAGTGACGTTCCTGGTGGTCTGGCCGGGCAGCAGCAGGACGAGGATCGTGGAGTTGTGCTTCGTGCTCCTTCCTCCCGCACTCTCCGTGCTCTGTGCTCCGATCAGGGGTGTGTATACTCCTCAGGCGCGCCTCCCTTCTTCCTCGAATAGCCCAGAAGGTCCGAGGTACTTCTACTTCGGCGGAGACAAAAGGAGGGATAGTAGTCACGTGAGGTCACGTGGTCACATGGTCATCCCCACCACTCCACTTCTTAAGCCGAGGCTAGCGAAACCAGCGGTAATAACTTGTCTGCACCCTTGTCAACACCCGCAGCACACGGGTGTTGGACGGGATTAGAACCATTCAGGGGTACCAGTCCAAATCAAGGGGAAAAACGTTGTGGGTAGCGACTAGCAACCACAACAATTAGTATATCATTAATACAAATATTGAATAATAGGTGTGAAACCATGCCACCTTGAGGACAGCCAGAAGTAGCGAGATGTAGATTGGAATTTACATTGTTTATTAATACTGCTATCGCATGGGGGTGTTGATACTAATTTAATCAAACTGTATTGTTATGTTGTGGTTGCCACCACATGGAATACTGGTCATGTGGACTCAGCAGCTCTTGTTTCAGGACCGTGACATCTCCCATACGTAGCGTGGCACGTATCCCCAATTTATATTAAAACACTTTAAACAAAACTACGTCCACTCTCAGCGTTGGCCACGCTATATTATCGAAGGCAGTGGGCTCTTAGGGCGTCCCACAGTCTGCCATGCACATGGGCACGAAGAAGAGAGTAACACAATTTGAAGTACACACACTTGTACACGTAAAGATTTAAACTGAGTCAATCGACAGACATGTTTTTTTTCTGCCCAAATGTGTAGCTACTTTGGTCAGCAACTACGTTGGTTGGTTTTCTGCAAGAACTTTAGGTATCGTGTTCTGTGAAATCATGGATCCTTTATACTTTCTGTTATAAAAACACTCAAGCCCACTTTTAAAACCATGGGTATAACTAGACAAATCTGTTTATGGCAAGGTGTCCCCACATGTGGCCACACAAATAATTGGGTAATCGTGGTTAAAAACCTGAATAAAGTGAAAATGCAATTAATTAAACATCCCGCCGGCCAGAGTAGCCCCGCAAACAAACGTAAAAGGTTTTTGAGAATTAAATAACACAAGCGGAAACTAGTTATCGCCGTTATCGGTAAATGCAAGCGGTGATGTCCCCGGGGTTCTGGCGTGGCTGTTCTCGGCCGGTGATGTCGAAGGAATGCTCTGCATGGCAAATTTGCCCCTTCGTGCTGAACCAAACTACTGTGTTGTTTTTAAGATTGCAAGCCAAGGGTTATTAAAAACTAAACACACAAAACACTCTTATAATTACTGTGCATTTTCTTTCGGCTATATTACTTAAGGACACACAGTAATTTAAAAGTTAATATTTAAATAAAGTCTGGCTTCAAGTGGGCTTGGGTCCGCCTCAAGAATGTCCATTGCCATCTTTATGTTACTAAAAATTATGTATAAAAATTACGAAAGAAAACCCTTCCGGCTGATCTGCCGTGACACAAACCCTTGGGGACAGTAATAAAAGTTTACAATTTAATTAATAATAATATAAGGGGATAGAGCACTGCAGCTACGGCTCCCTCTTGCGGGAGTCTGGTGCGCCACACGTACACGCACAGGCACGGCGGACTGTTTGAGACAGAGGGTGATGGTGGTGGGAGAAGGGGTCTGAAGCAGGGAGGCACATCTGGTGTACGACGTCAATACAAGGAAGATGGCTTGGTAGCCAAGTTAAGTAATTATCACATAGACCGAATTTAGAACATTTGGTAAGAGCTTTGGCTAAGTCAAAATTACGTACAAGCATCAACTTGCCAACAAGTAAATAAGGTTTAAAAAGGAGACTAAATTAGTTGTGGTGGTTTTCACTGTTATGAAACCATGTTGAGAGATGGTGAATTGATTTTTTTTAAATTGAATTCAAGATGTTTTAATATAATTTTATCAAAGATTTTTGTATAACCACTGAGAAGTGAAATAGGTCTATAGTTTGAGACATCAAGCTTGTTACCTTTTTTATATGTGGGAATTACTTTAGCTGGCTTCCATTTGAAAGGATAAATACCACTGTTTATACTACTATTTTTATATATGTAATATCGTAATATGCTGAAGGATAGGGGTAAGGATAATAAAATTAAGATTATCATCAGGACCTTTCGAGAAGGTTGATTTTAATGTTTTAATACTCCAAGAGGACAAGGCTTTTAGATATATTTGTTATGGGGAAAAACTATTAGAGTAAAAAGTAGGTAGATTAATGTTGCTGGTAGTTGTTACATAGACAGTGGAAAAGTAATCGTCAAGACAGTTAGCAATTAGTGAAGGATCATTAGTTACTTAATCATTTACCTTCAGTGATAGTTGTTGATCGTAGCCTTTTCTCATAATTCGAAAGTATTTCCAGAATTTTTTATTTATATTTTGGAGCCAATATTTTTTTATTTACATATATAAGCAATTTAGCCTCTTTTCTAAAGCGAGAAAACAGAGAATAGTCGAGAGGATTCATATTTCTTTTGTATAATTTATGAAATTATTTTTAGTTATAGAGATTTTATGAGTTGTTTAGAATACCAGTGGGGAAACTTGGATGTATATTTTACAGTAGTGGGAATGTGAAATTGTATTAGATCTTCTATCATGGATGTTAAGTAGATGTTATGTTATGTTAAGTACCATTATTTACATCATGATTTTTGTAAATGAATGACCAGTTATGATTATTCAAAGTGTTAAATAGACCAAGAAAATACCGTGTTAGTACTAAATAATGCATATAAAAACCTGGATGCGTAAACAATCAAATAGAAACGAATATGTATATGGTAGGTGTGTTCCTCACCACAATATTTACCTTTCCGAGGAACCACAAAGTTATAGCTGTTAAAATGGTACATTGTTTTCCCGTTCATGTATGTGAAAGGGATGAGCACTCAATCTGTGAAGTAGGCTGACGCGTTATACCATACAGACACTGCAATTAGACTTGGAAACTGCTGTTTAGCTGGCAAATGGCAGGTGTGTTCCGCCCAAGACAAGTCAGTTCAGAAGACGAGCGTGCTAGCACGGTGGCATTACCCACGGGATGGCCTTGTCGCCCTAGTGCGTGCTCTTGTTTGCCAAGTGATGCTGGGTCTGTCGGGCTCACAGCATAAGACTAGATTGTGCAGACTGTGGAACTAGCGGGTTGGTTGTGTCTCTCGGTGTGTTTGTCAGCAAGTTCAGCATAATCCCAGCTGACGGTGACACTGTGGTACGACGTGCCGCTCACAGTGTGTGTCTCTGATGATGCCTCAGAGCTCGGCGCTGTCAGAGCATGAGTGCCTGAACATCCATCTTTCACAGGTGAACTGTGTGCACATGGTTGCAAGCGACACAGCACCCCGGGAACAGGAGGGTTACTTACTTGCAGAGGTAACGTACCTCAAACTGTGCTGTGATATTTGATCGTCTGATTTTTAGTTTCCGTGCATTATGAACACCTTTGGTAGCAGAAGTTCTGTTTGTCATTTGAGTCCAAGAATAACACATGCTGGTTGCAGATCATACCAGCTAAAAGGAAGGTTTTTTTGTAAAAGTTGTTTGGATTTCAAGTATATCTTTCAGTATTCTGCCAAATATTGTTTTTAATATAATCGAGGCTGTTATCATTGAGAAATCAGGTGCTTGGGTTAAGTGTTCTGAAGTAATGTTCTCTTAGACAGCAGCTGACTGACATTTTCCAGTGAGCATGTTATAAGATTGTGGTCATTCTTTAGGTTCCTTCCCCCCCCCCCCCCCCCCCCCTTATTATTCTTTATTCTGCTGTTCATCATGTTTAAGTTTACTGAGAGGCTTGTTTCAAATTAATATCGTTTTGAAATTTTAAATGTGAGAAATTTAAATAAACATTTTTGTACATAGTACATAGTAGATAGCACTTAATACCTAGTAAACTTATGTAGTTAACAATGTTTTTATAGTCATTTATAAGTCTATTGGAGCTGGGGTCACATAGTGTTTCAGTTTTGTTTTGCATGTTGACTCTAATGCATGTAACAGGCCTCAAAGTGCTTTATTCACTTGAAAAAAGTTATAAAAGTGACCTTTGTGATAGAAAAAGTGAGAAAAAAGTGATCTCCAGGAAAATAAGTGATTAAAAAGGTGACCTGAAATATAACTGAAATAACTGTTACAAAATATTCTGATTGTAGTAAAATAAAATGTTAGGTTATATATGGATCTAATAAAATACTGACAGTTATTCTATTATCTATTTAAAAACACACAAGTTACAAATTATGCACCAGTAGCACAAAATTAAAAGAAACAAATTATTCACATACCTAAGATGGTGAAAGAGAAGTCAACTTCTAAACTGTGACTTAAAAGTGGTTTCCATGAAAATTCTGTCAAGATTAACATTTTTATATTGTCTTATAAAATGAACTAAGAATTATATTAATTAAGAAGACACCATAGGCCTACTACAAAACTGTATCTAATCCAATTTAAGAACATTTCAACATCAGCAAACTTATGTCAGAACACTCCATCAACACAAAACATCTAATTTTTTGAGTATTTTGAAAAATAGTCAGAAATAATTTTAGATTTCCTTTTCTCCACTGAGTGTTGTACAGTATCAACCTCAAGCTTCTTCTCTGCAGCTTCTTTTCTGACTGTTAACACCTTCCAACATGGCCTGGGCCAATCCAATTTCCTGCATATCTTTCTTTTCTACAGCCCTCTTTAATCTCTTATCTGCCTCAAAAAGTACATCTGCAGTCTTTCTTTTTTGCTGCTCTTCACTTTGCAAACTCTTCAATTTGTTCTCAGCACCAGCTATTATCTTTCTCTCATCTTTCAGTTGTTGTATTCTCTCTGCTTCCACTAATTTCTTTTCATCTGTTTCCAACTTTTTCCTAGCTGCTTCTTCTTTTAAAGCATTCTCATTTTGCAAGTGTGTAAGGTAGCTGCTATGAGCTACACGAGCCATTGCTAATAGCTCTCTTGTAATGGGAACCAAATCAGGCTTGCTGTGGTACATCTTCATTATTGCACTCTTGACAGTCATTGCTGCATCGAGTGTTCTTTCCGACATGCAAGCTTTGTCTTGAGTTAAGATGTGGGAGGACAAAGAAAACCCTCGCTCTAAGTCAGCATTTCCGTGTGAAAGAGCCAAAACAGATTTTACAACTTTAGCAACGTTTGGGTATTTATCATCACCAATGCTGTTCTTCAAAACAAAAAAACTGAGCCCAGTAGTCATCTATACTGCCACCACACACACTTTCCTTTTCACACTGGAGTAGTTTCCATTCATCTAACAGAATACTTTCATCAATTACAATGGGCAGACCCTTTGCTAGAGCAACAATGTCTCGACAACTGCGGTGTAAAACCCTTTCTTCTGGCTGGAGGCAACGGCAATTCTTCAGAAGTGGTTTCAATATTAGGGGTGACTTTCTGATAACATGAGTAACAGTTTCAACGTAATGGTTTTTCACTCCGGCCAAAAACTCCAGCTGAAACCTTTCATCCACCTGTAACATATACCCTTTATGATTTTGTAAATGTGTTTCGAACCAAGAGTTAGGGTGCCCACTATATATACTTATATATCCTAACTGCAAAAGCAAATTCTACAACAAATTTACCAGGTGTTAAAATTGTTGGTAATTGTCTAGAATAGGGTCTCTTGTGAAAAAATTTTAAAAAAATGTCAAATTAAAATTTGAAAATAGGGTGCACTCAATAGTAACAACCTTTCTCATTAATAACCTAAAATGATTTTCAAATTAGAATCTTTTTCACCCCTAATATCAATAACATTTCGAGGTAAGTTAATCACACCTCCTGCCTGCTAGTTTTGTTTTTTAGGGATTTCCTTTTTTAAAATAAAATATTCATATTTTTAAAAAAAAACCAGCAGGCACAAACATATTAAACTAGCCTTGGGGGGGGGGGGGGGGGGGGGGGTGGTGTATAATAGGGGTAAAAAAAATTTCAAATTCAAAATAATCTTTTTACAGTATTATTAAAGGAGGTGAATACTATTTAATTAATACACTTTCTAATTTTTTAAACATTTTTGAAAATGCCTCTATTCTAGACAATTGCAAAATGGTTTATTGCACTTACTGCAATGATCTGTGCATAATTTAGTACATTGTTTACACGTTTGAACCAAAGTTAAAAATGGTAGGCTACTATAAGAAATATATTACAAAACAAAAATGATTCCAGGTTCTTAAAAAAAAATTCTCCTACTCTTCCTTACAGGTGGAAAAAAAAAAAAATTTCCAGGTCAAGTGTCCAACCTGAAAGTACAATTTGAAGATTTAAATCTTAAACAACTAAATCTAGAACTTACCTTTGAAATTTCTGTCAAAATCTCTTTCTCAACATGGATTTTCTAGGCAGGAAGTAGGTTCTCTGTTGTTAGTAAATCTTCACTAACACCAACAGTTTGTATAAGTCCTGGTTTGCAAACCTTTCCAAGCAAACTCTTAGCAAGAGTGTCTAGTTCATCATGAATAACATGTATCATTGGTTCTTCCTTCTGGAATGCACCAGTGAAGCGTGTGAATACTCTGGCACTGCTGCACACGAAAGGAAGTTAAGCGTTTTATAGTAGGCTTCTTTAGTAAACTCACTATTCTCTTGTAGTTGTTGCTCTTGCCTAGGCTATTTCTCTTCTTGGGGACATAACTTAGGAAGTATTTTTTGAGAGCTTCCCATTGTTTGATCAATCGTGATGCAGCTCCTTCTAAGGTAAGCCACCTTGACGGAACATGCTTGATGAAACTATGTTTTGGAACAGATAGGTCATCTTGTATTTGTAAGTAGTCCTCACATCTTAAAGGCCAACCATCAAAAAAACCATGGATAGCCATTACCAAATCAGCTACATCTTCTCCAAGTTTATCAAGTCCACTGAGAAATGCATTGTGATGTGTGTGGATGCTGCATGTGCCAATATTAACAAGGGGTGCCTTGCAAATAGAAACCAACTCTTCACATATAATACGAGCAACTTTCTTGTTGACATTAGGGCCATCACTCCCTAACATTAATATCTTCTGACGAGGTAACTCAGCATTTTCTAGTGCACAATTAATTTTCTCAACCAGTATATCGCCTGTAGCTGATCCAATAAAAAAGGTTTCAAGATGGTGAGTGATAATCTGTAGCTTCGTTTTAGACCAGTACCTGATAGCAATTTGCAGTTCCTTTCTACCTGTGTGGTTTGTTGTTTCGTCATAGCATAATGAATAGTATGCACCATCCATGTCTTTCAAAATAACATTGCGAAAATATGGGCTTAATGGATCTGTTAGTAGATACCTAAATTTAGTGCTGCTCAGGCTTAAGTCCTCAGGCACACCCTCACCAAACATACTTTTAAAAATGTCAGCTATTCCTCCACAAGATGATGCTGAATAATTTGAAATAATACATTTCATTACCCATTTCAGTTATGCACTTGTTGCACGATCTCGTACACTGTAAAGACATTTAACATGGTTTTCTGAGGACACTACACTTGATATGGAAGCTGAACATGAAGGTCGAACGACCGTGAATTTTAGCTGACTAGGAGCCAACTTATCCCGACATTCACTCTTATGTCGCTCGCAAGTAGCATGCTGAGATAGTGCTTGATACCCTTTGGTTGATATTTTGATTGTGACACAGCAAACTGCACAAAAAACATCAGTATCGTTACGTTTTTTTGCCCACTCGTTAATGATATATCCATTATCTTCGCGCCTCTCTAGCCACTCGCTATGAAAACGACACTTCCCCATCTTCACCACACAAGAAAACATCAAAACACTACGATATTATTTCCCGGTTACTTGTTTATCTCAAATAATATAATAATGACACAAGTCATATCGCTAGCCAAGGCCCCTAAGGACAAAACTAACTTAAGACCATAATCAGACTAACTACAGAACAAACTGGCGTGAACGTAGGTTATCTACCATCACGTCAGCCGATCGATACTGTAGGGCGAATCGATTAATGGATAGTTCGACTTCAGTTGTTGTTTACGCTTTTACGCATGTAAAAAACTATCTCGACACAATCCGTGTTATGGCAAACGGCAAATACCTTGATTACAGTCAAAAACACAAATTCAAGCATTTAATTAATGTCACTTTCATAAACGGAAATGCAAATTTTGGTTACCAATATCGAAAAAAAAGTAAATTAAGTGACTGAAAAAAAAAAGTGACAAAAAGTGATTGATGCAAAATAAGTGACTGTAAGTGAGTTAAGTGACCATTTTCGACCCCTTATGTAATGAAAAAAAAAGTGAACACACTCGCACAGGATTTCAACGTCTTTATTTATATTTTATATTACACAAGACAGCAGTACACAGTACAGTGTGCAGTAAACATTAAACTGTTTGCTACTGCAACTCATTGGACTAGATTAGCATGGCTTAGAACTATTCTGTCAGGATCACTGGCATACACGCTGATTGCACAAAGGGCCAACTCAGCTCTTTCCAAATGTTATGGAGATACATCAGTTACTGACATTTTCCCAATAGCCACTCCTTCCTTTATATGCACCATTGCAGATACCTCATTGGCACTAACCTTCCCTCCATAACACTGCTTTACTTCATTTACCCTCCTCTTCCCCATGAACACAGTGGTTTTAGGTGTTTGTACTGCTGTTGGCAGCTATAATAATACAGCTATAATTATGAAATCAGCCAGCATTTCATCAAAACTTAACTCACAAAAATTTAATGTATGAAATTCCACGAATGCCATTTATTTAGCTATTTAGCATGGGAAAATGGAGAGAAAAAATAATTATACTTTGCTGAACAATTCTTACATTATTTATCCTCGTTAATGCTTGCAGATTTATGTTTATTAGTCCGAGTAATTCTGATGGTTTTACCATTTTTAAGACTTGTAGAAACATCTTGAGACTGTTTGTATATCTGCACTTGTGATTGAAGTGCTTGCCTGTAAGTTTAATGAAATACGGCATGGTAAAGAGCTCTAGGACTGCAGAGTTTATGGAATGATGCCTTGTCATCAAGCTTCCGGGACCAGCGTCGATGCTGCTCTCTACCATGGCTAGATCAGTAGGGTACTCAAAGAGCAGGAATTTTTTTGGTTTCTGTGGCTGACTTGCAGTCTTCATTAGCCTGCAAAGATTGCACTACTTACTGTACAAGTTGGACGTAGTTTTTTTCTCTGTGCATGTCTTTTTATCTGTCTGGATATTTATGTGTTCCGCTATAAAATTTTGCGCCACTCGTCTGATAGTCATAAAACCTGTATGTATGGGTTTTTAAGGTTCTGGATTTGACTTTTTTTATGTTTTGTAAAAATTGTTTTGCTTTCAAAATACCCATCACATTAATAATTTATTTAGGGCTAAAAAATAAAGATTTATGTTCCTCAATAAAAATAAATAACCTACAAATATTAATCAAAGATCTGAACCATGTTTTCATAAAATATGGTATTTTTAACCCTTTACACAGCCATTGTTGTTGACATTTAATATTTAAGTCATTTTAAAAGTCACAAAAATGATATTGGGAAACTCTGGTTATTAAACATTGTTACTTAAGGCCAATGTTACATAACCTGCAATAGCAACAAATATATTGTTTCAAAAACATTCTTCCATAAAATAAAATTCCCGATGTAATTTTGTAATGATGGGAACATTTTTCACAAAATGCTGTGTGTTGTATAAAATTATAATTTTCAATAACTTTTATTTTCTCAATAAAAACATATTGTGATGAGCTCAGACTGGCACTTAACTCCAGATATAAATAATCTGAACAACAATATATCTGAAAATAAGAATGACATCCAAAATATTTATGGCCCAAATAATTGTATTTGTAAAAATATTTTAAGTAAAACATTTATAAATAATTTGTACCATGGATCCTGTTAGGATTTTTACCTTTTGTGCTTATTTATTTTGAACATGGCATTTAGACATTTCCATGTAACAGCTTTACATACTTTTTATTTAGGCAATTTTCACTATTTTTCCAATTAGTGTTTTTTCTTCTTAAATATTTCTAATTCTTAAATTTTTACACTTCTAGTCAAATGAATAGATCCAGATATATTGGTTGACTAACCTCTGCATTTTACTTGAATCTTAAATTACTCTGTCTAGAAAACATCTATTTGGTGTAAAGTTTTTTTTGTGAAGAGCCAGATTTAGCTGTCTTATTAATAAATCTCATACATGTTTATAACTTTTTTCAAAAATCTAACCTATCTAAATGATTATGTACTGTATTCCAGAAATATTAAAAAATATTTGGAGTATGCTAACTTAAAATTGAAATAATGATCAGTAATCAAAAAAATTGGTAATCCTACTTACTGAATCTGTGTAAAAAATTTTTAAATCAGTTGAATTTTTCTTTTTAATACATAATTTCTCCTGTTATAGCATAATATAAATTTACTCATCTGAGTTTGAAATGCGAAAAAAATTTATTTCATAAAAAAAAGAACAAGTTAAAATAAAAAAAATGGAATTGACTTCATGTAAATACACTTATTTGCTAAGGCAGTTACTTCTTGTTTTAATTGGTGATTTTTTGTCGTGGTCATGACCACACAGTTAGTCTCGTTGGTAAATGTGTGGTAGTGGGGCGTCAGACAAGTCGGGAGCAAGGTGTTGCCACAAGCTGGCCTCTGACGCAGCACTGCCAACCCGGTCCTGACGTAACAATCCCAGGGAACTGGTTGGTTGCTTCCTTGCCGCACTCTCCCCCGCCTCTGCTCGTAAACCACTGGCATCTGCAGCCGGTCCAGCGAGGTTGTCTTTGATAGTAGTTCCACCGACTTGCCTTGCAAGGGATTGTAATCTCACAGGGCTCATATTTAGCTGTATTTTCTGTGTGGTTGTGTTTGAATCCTAAAATTGATATTTCTTGCTCTTTCCTGTCTATGTGATCTGTTATCTTTTTTCACTCACAGTAAAGATGTCTTTGCAGCTGCTGATGAACAATCTGCCACTGTCTGTACTAGTTGCCTGTTCATCTGCTCACACTGTTCTGTCAGGAGTTGCTGTAAATTATCTTTGCTGTGGTGTGCAATGTCTTAAGTTACTGTGTTTATTTGGGTACTGGGATTGCTATTCTAAAGTGGTATTTTGATACAGAGGCGATATAAAATTAGTGCGGAGTGAGGAATTATGAGTAAAATTTTCCTTGTGCTTGTAAAAGAGTTATATTTAAAATTAGATTAGTGTAAAATTAACATTCCCAGAAAGCTTGTGTTGGTGAAAATATTTTGTGCTCGTGGGCTTCTGCAATTGTAATTTTTTGTTGGAAACCAAGAAACAAAAACTACAAATGCAAGAAAGGGTATAAAATAGAGCATTAATTGGGACCTCGGTAAAGTGTTGTAAAGTGCAGGTGTATTTAATATATTGTGGGTTTCATTGGTTTTATAATACGGTTAACTTGAAGTAGTATCACAAGTCTGCTTTACACAGGCCAAGCGAGCATTCGAAACCAGAGGCGGAGAACAGCGTGATGTCGTTACACTGTGGCTGTCTTGTAAGAACCAGTCTTACTTATGTACTAGTAAACTGTCTGAGATGTTGCACAGTTAGTCTTAGCTGGTTTTTCATTGTTGAATATATTTTTGTAGTTAAAAAAATGTAAAATGTGAGAGTATTTTTTGAAAACTTATTCACACATTATACAGCAAGAGTAACAGCAATGTGTGTGTATGTAATGTAAAATGTCAGAAATATATGGGTTACCTATAAAAACTTAAAGTGTATTCCTTAAACACACAAAAAATGTTTTATATATGTAGTATGTTTTAAATAGTCTGTCTCAGATTTTATCTGTTTAGTTTTCAAAACATTTATAGAGATGGATGGAGACTCTAAAACTAGAGCAGTCAGGCATGTAGCTTCAGCTCGCCTCGACTCAAAAGTTGAGTTCATTTTACTCAGAGACAAGTCTGTACATTATTTTTCCTAAAATTCAGTCCATATTTGACATGAATAACAACCATTAAATCATGTACTACTAATTTGCAAACACTAAACCATCAAACTATTCAATTGCATGACTTTATACTGCAATGTTTTTTTTTCTTGTTGTTTCATCAGTGCTGTACCGAGGTTATAATAAGTTATCATTAAATGCCACTAGTTTACTGATACAACCTAACTCATGCAAAAGTATTAATATTATAGTTAGTATTCTTGCCGGTTAAATTTAAGAAAAGAAACACAAAATAATAGTAATAATTTCATTAGTTACACATTTGTTCACACATGGAATTGGAATGCATGTTACATAACATAAAAAATAAACAAACCCCTTTCAAGACTGAATTTTGAAGGTGGTCACTGGGAAAGGAATGGATATCCTTATTCCGTACCGTTCTGTTCCACTTTTTTATAACGACATACTGATGATAAAATAAATCTCATTCTATATTCTATGATATGAAGACCATTGGGAAATGAATATTATGCCTGAGGATAAACTAGATACTTAATATTATAATTGTTTAAGGATTGTGAAGGCATTACTTTGGAACTATAGCCAACTGGTCCACAGTTTTAACTTTATTATTTTTAATAATCTATTATTTTATTTTCTATTTTTCTCAAAACTTTAGACATGAGTGTGAACTTAAAATATTTAATATTAATTGCCTAAATAATTTTTCAGAAGGAAACAAAAATATGAACTGCATGCATTATTTATTTTTACTCAGTATTGTAGCTTAATCCATTCTAATTATTTTCATTTTATGACATCTCAAAAGAAATTCTTATGCAATTTCCTGAGCTCAATTTAGTTTTTTGTGACTTTACTTAAAAATAATAATATATTCTCAACCCGACTCGACTATAAGGTATTATTACTGAATTCCATTGGGCTCGACTCTTCTTAAAAAATTTGCAGTCTCATCCAACTCTAAAACTATCTCAAGTCAAAATGTTTTTATTTGTAAATTTTTACTTTTATGCAGTTTCAGATATGGACAGCCAAATGTTTATGGTTGGTTCTTGTTTGATAAATTTAGATATGTGAGTAAAATTATAAACAGCGTTGAACACAGTTGTAAAAAAATAATGATGTATTGTATATTATTGTATTGTTAATTGCTACATTTTCCGTCCATATCAGGTACTGGGCGCTGTAAAATACTATGCATGAAAACTACTGTCACTTTTTAACTACACATTATGTCATAAAAAAAATTCTGTATCACGCCACACACTAATATTTAATTTTTTTTTTTGTTTCACGAGTTTTACTGTGAATGTTATGTAACAGAATATGTTGTATAATTTTGTTCCGACAAAATAGTGTTTTCTTCCGAGAACTGTAATGCAGGAATATGTGGTGGATTTGTCTTCACATTTATAATGTTGTCTAATAAATTGTGTAATAAACTGTGTATATTGTGCAGATATGAAATTATGCGTATATTTATATGTATATTGATGAATATAAAAATTGAATTGTGTATAATTTATTTATGTGTACATGCATTGTAAATGTTAAATTGTCATACTATAAAACACTTTGGATAATTGGATCCAATGTTTTACATGTTACAATATAATACATATTTTAAATGTTATGGTTTTTTTCTTTACGTACACACACACAAATACACACACCAACCACCCCTCCCCCTCCCAACTCAACGCCCCCCCCCCCCCCCCCCCCCCCATTTTTTCCCCTTAAACTAGAAGGTACTACTGATTAGCCCATGTGGGATGGACCCAAACCACATCTGAGTGGCTTTTACAAATTCCGCAAAGGCAAGCCTTCTGATAGGCCAAACCTTGATCTAAGATGTGCGAGTCTAAAACTGTGTTTACATTAGGGTGAAACATGCTTAAGGTAAACATACAAATCAATTTGAAATCCTTTTATTGCCTTTCGCAAAGTATGCAAATAATATCACATAAATCACGGTTAAAGACTGCCAGGGTATACAATAAAAGTGTGAATAAATACAGGATAGTAACCAATACAAATGCCAAACAAGAAAATACATGAATGCACATTTATTTTACTTTTTCTGTGCATGAGCACACTTACAAGTGTTCTGCACATTCGAGACATCTCATGAATTAAGAGCCTAGGTGCTTTTCAAAATTAAAGAGTAAAAAGAGTGATAAACTTAGATGTTTCACGAAAACAATTACCTCTAACTATAGACCATGATTTCCTGTGCTTAAATATTTTAACAAAGTTCTATACCAACATACACATTGGCGGCATTTGTGATCTTAAGTGAATTACAAAATGCTAAGCCTAAAAAATACTTGGCTTCTCGGTACATAAATAATGAGCCTCACAGTAAGAAGTCTCTCATCTCTTACTCATTCTAAACATAACTAAAGATGCATTCACTCTATCTGTCCTCTATGTTCAACAAGTCAAAAAATATGTAAAGGCAAATAGTGCTTCATGTTCAGTATGTACAAGCTAATGTGAATTGCAGCAAACTTCAAGTGCCAGCCCCACGAACTGTCTCTCATTGGTTAGCATTGCGCTCTATTAAGCATTCAAGCATTCCTATGCAATGCAACATATCTTGAAGTTACATGTTCCATGTGCTTAGACAAGACAAGATTATCGCATATTACTGATTCGTAAAATGAGCTAGCTTTTTTGATGAATTTATGTTCAAAATGTGCTTTCTTTTCATTTATTGTGCTTCCTCTTTGTCGAATGTGCTTCTAATTGAGTTACTTTATTTTGGTGTGCTTTTTTAAATGTTTTTACTAGAGTATTATAGTAAATGGTTCATGATTTGACTATCGTATTATTCCATTGGGTGCATGTATATAAGAGAGTCCTAGACAGCAGGTCGCTCAGAAAAGGTCGAAAAGAAGAGTTCCAGCTGCGCTTCGGAGGAAGAAGGACGTGTCCCGGAGCTGCTCGCCTAGATCTTCAGGCCTAAGCTGTGTGTAGCACTTATCAGTGCTACCCAGCGGCATTTTTGAAAGGTAGCCTGTGCACCCAGAGTGTGCAGGTAGGTAGAAAGAGTAACAGTACCAGGTAACAGTATTTTATTTACGACCGACGAGCTCAGAGACACCCGGGGAGTTAGATCCACTTCAGCCTAGCCTGAACCCGGCTAACTCAGTCCCGGGGGACGGTCAGTGGGTGCACACGAGTGTGAGGTACGGACGCTAACAAACCAAAATGACTGAAATGGACGCAGCAACGCCCTCCCCTCAGGAGGAAGAGACGCAAGGCGAATGGCAGACAGTCGCCACAAAGAAGACAAAGAGGTCGCACCACGAGATGGCGGCCTCTACCTCAACCGAGCAGGTTTGCCCCGCCCTCCCCCCTCCCAACAGCCACCTGCGGCAGCGCCCAAGGCCCCGCGCGTGAAACCTTTGTTCGTGTTCCTGGACCAGGGACACCAATACCTGCATGTGTACCATAAACTCAAAAACGCCCTCACTGAGCGTTTCACGTGTACCAACCGCGAGAAGGAAGAAATCCTGGTCCACACCGCTACTATCACAGAATACACGCGCGCGATTAAGGCCCTTCAGGCCATTGGTGCACAGCACTTGGTACTTCTCCAGCACCATGAAGTACCAAAAAAATTTGTACTGCGCGGCGTATATCGCCACACGCCCTCTGACTTCCTACAAGAGGAGTTCGCAGCCCTAAACTTGCCTGTCCAGAACCACTGGTTTCTGGAAAACAGGCAGAAGCGAGAGAAGTGCGATGCACTCGTTATTGAGGTGCCGCACTCATGCGACAGCGACAGAATACAGTCGCTGCGCGAATTTGCTGGCATGCAAATCCGCGTAGATGACTACCGCCGTCCAAAGGGACCATCCCAATGCAGCAGGTGCCAGCGCTTTAACCATGTTGGGAAAGGCTGCTGCGCGGAGGCTGTGTGCAGGTGGTGCAGCGGCCCACACAGCGCAACCGACTGACCTACTGGCGGGCAGCAAGAGCACAAGAAATGTGCAAACTGCCAGAAACCACACTGCAGCAACTACAAAGGCTGCAGTGCGTACAAAACAGAAAGCCATAGGCACCTCCCCCCTCAGGTCCGTCAGCAGCGAGAAAAGCATTCTCGCCGCGACATGTGTGAGAATAAGAGGACTGCCGAACAGCCTCCTCCCCAGCAGCGAGCTCCGCAGGCCTACCACGGCCCCCCGAGACCCAACCCCTGGGGCCCTCCGCCTCCGAGCTTCGGCCAGTACCTAGCACAGGCCAGCGGGAGCAGCACTGCAGCAGCACTGGGAGCCCAGCCACAATGAGCTGGACTACCCAGTCCTAGCCAAACCTGTGGCAGAAGAGGAGGGGGTTCAAGAAGAACCCAACAAGCCATAAAAATGGCCAAGGCAAACCCCCACGCTCCACAAACGACAGGCCTCAACAGCCCGCACAGGACATGCTGGTTGCGACCAGGCTTGCCCCAACACAGGCGAAGAAAATGCCCACGCGGCCGAAATAAGCATTGAAAACTGCGATAACTTTAATTCCACGATTCTAGAATTAACAGAGAAAATCCAGGATGGTGTTAGCCAGTGCATCCCAGTAAAGGAAGTTAGGTTAGCACACGACGAGCTGCCAGAATACATCCGCAACTTGATTTCACAAAAAAATCGACTGCGGCGCAAATACATACGGCGTCGCACACAGCAGACGAAACGCTGAATAAATGAATTACTAACAGTAATATCCTATGAAATTTCCCTCTGGCGAAGCAGCCAGTGGGAAACTAAAATCTCAAGACTCGACACCCAGGATGGAAGCGCCTGGACAATGACGAAGCGAATAAAATCCCGCCCCTTGAAACAAACAATGGCGTAGTTTTCCAGCCCCGTGACAAGGCACAAGCTTTCGCCGACACATTGGAAACAGCATTCCAGCCCAACATGCAGCCCTGCGATAGGCTATTCACAGCGCAAATTTACCGCGAACTCCGTGTTAAATTGCGACTACCTACAATCTCTGCGCCTCTGTTAACACAGGCGCAAGAAATAAAGCGTGCTATCAAAAAAATTAAGCCGCGAAAAGCTCCTGGGAACGACGGCATACAGGCTGTTGTTCTCAAACAACTTCCGAATGAAACACTATAATATCTAGCTGAGTGCATAAATGCAATATTTAGGTTAAATATTTTCCCTTCGCAATGGAAAGAGGCTAGAGTTATAGTCTTCCACAAGCCAGGCAAAAACAAAACACTGCCCAAGAATTACAGACCTATCAGTCTGCTAAGTAGCTACTGTGTCTAAAGTCGTAGAGAGTATCATACTACACCGACTTAACGTACACACTCACGAAAACAACATACTGCCGAATGAACAGTTCGGCTTTCGCAGTACACATTCGACAGTGTATCAGCTAGTGCGCCTGACAGAGGAAATCACAAGCACATTTAATGTACGAGGGTTATTTTTTTTTCAACCTCCGATCGGCTGTAATAAAAAAACGGGAATGAATTGGGAAATTATTTTAATGTCAAAAGAAACGTACATCTTTACTCTATTTTTCCACATAATCACCGTGCACATTGAGGCATTTGTCGTACCGATGCACCAGCTTTCCAATACCCTCTGCATAAAATGATGCTTCCTGCCTATTCAGCCACGTTTTAACAGTGCTCTGCAGTTCATCATTGGTGTTGAAGCATCGTCCTCCAAGCCACTTTTTCAACTTTGGGAATAGGTGATAGTCACTCGGTGCCAAATCCGGACTGTTAGGAGGGTGATCAAACACTTCCCATCGAAATCTTGCAAGAAGTTGTTGTGTGTGCGGCACTATGCGGTCTGGCGTTGTCATAAAGCAAGACAACACCAGATGTCAGCATTACTTTCCGCGTGTTGCGTATCGACTGTCTTAGCCGTCGTAGTGTCGCGCAGTATGCAGCAGCATTGATTGTTGTCCCTGGCTCCATGAAATCAACCAGTAGCACACCTTGGTGATCCCAGAACACTGTAGCCATCTGTTTCTTGGTGCTGAATGTCCGTTTGAACTTTTTCGGCTTGTTTGGAGAATAGGTGTGCATCCACTGTTGTGATTGAAGTTTTGTTTCTTCATTATCGAAATGAATCCATGTTTCATCACCTGTCACAATTTGAGTCAAAAAGTGTTCACCATCGTCTGCGTAACACAGCAAAAACGACAAGGCTGATGCCATTCGCCGCTCCTTGTTAATGTCAGACAACATCTTGGGTACCCATCGGGCACAGATTTTCCTGTATCCGAGATTGTCTGTAACAATGGCGTATAGGACTGACCTTGAAATGAGCGGAAATTGTTCAGACAGTTCTGTAATTGTGAATCGACGTCTCTCACGAACAACTGCATCAACTCTCTGAACTGTTTTATCTGTTGCTACCGACTTCCTTCCTTGGCCACCTTCATCATGAACATCAATACGGCCTTCGCGGAAGTTCCGACACCACTCTCGCACAACGCCATCGCTCATAAAGTTTTCACCGTACACAACACTCATTCGGCGATGGATTTCTGCTGCAGTGTGCCCTTCTGCCTGTAAGAAACGGATGACTCCATGCAGCTCGCATTTCATCGTACAGTTTATCGTTGCAGCCATGTTGACATTCCCATAACCTAGCTTCAACTGAGGTGTGAGTTGGCCGCTCCACATGGTTGGTGGAAGGGGGTAAACACTACGAGACGTGTCGACTCGTGTACGAGCAATTAGGGTATCGATTAATGGGCATGCCATGGAGAAATGAAACTGTAATCACACTGCAGGGCACTGTTAAAACGTGGCTGAATAGGCAGGAGGCATCATTTTATGCAGAGGGTATTGAAAAGTTGGTGCATCGGTACGACAAATGCCTCAATCTGCACGGTGATTATGTGGAAAAATAGAGTAAGGATGTACGTTTCTTTTGACATCAAAATAATTTCCCAATTTATTCCCGTTTTTTTATTACAGCCGATCGGAGGTTGAAAAAAAAAATAACCCTCGTACAAGACTACGTAGTTGCTACGTTTATAGATGTAGAAAAAGCCTTTGACAAAGTATTTCATGCGGTGCTAATTTACAAACTCTACCAAACAGGATTCCCGGACTGCTATATCAAGCTAGTCGCGTCAACCTTAGCAGACAGAACCTTTAGTGTATTTACTGAAGGAGCTCTAGCTGACCTAAAACAAATAAGAGCAGGTGTTCCACAGGGAAGCATCTTAGGCCCGGTACTCTTCAATGTATATGTCAGTGACATGCCACGCCCTGCACACCGCCTAGTAAAGCTGGGCTGCTATGCAGATAACACAGTGCTGTATAGCAGGTCCCACAACCTCCAGCTAGCTACAAACAGATTGCAAGTCGCGCTCACTGAGTTTGAACGATGGTGCACGAATTGGCGTATCAAAGTAAACATAACTAAGTCAGAGGCTATTGTTTTTACGGGCAAAAATCTCCCGACTGCAGAAAACAGGCCGCAAATACATTTGTTTGATGAACAAACACCACATAAGGATGTAGTGAAATATCTAGGTGTACACATGGATAGAAAACTACTCTGGCATTACCACATAGACACCAAGCGAGCACAAGCACAGGCTAGGATTAGTGCACTATATCCAGTAATGAGCAGGCGATGTGGCAGCAAAGTTAAAACCGGCCTACTGCTGTACAAAGGTCTAATTCGCCCCATAATCACGTACGCAGCCCCTGTCTGGGACATAGCTACCCCTACACACCTACTAAAATTACAGCGAATTCAGAACAGGTGTATGTGAATCGCTACAGATGCCCCACGCTACTTCCCTGTAGAAGCTGACGCCACTCCTGCTGCCTGATTAAGTTTAGAATAAATATTTAATTGAAAATGAACTCAGGGGGGGAAGGGGGGTTCGATCTCGTGGCTGCAGGCAGGAGTGCGTCGTGAGTTTAAACTACCTGGGCTGTTCAGGCCACCCAGGATGCCATGAAATAAAAGGAAACTGACTGAAAAGACACTGCACTTTATTAAGGTCTGATACACTTGCTGGTCCAACCCTGGCCGAGTCTGTTGTCAGACCGTCTCTACACGGTCGGTTTAACACACCGACGTTTTATGCGAACAGGTTAGGCGGCAAACGCGTGTAGAAGTTCTATCATGAGGCCGGCACTGACAAAACTAAGGCCGCGGAGAACCACTGCAGCACTGAAACGTTGCAACTAAATTATGACTGAAATTGAATATGAAATGGCAAAAGTACACGATCAACAGTTATTAAACAGGAATGCAACTACATATATTAATAAGTCAAAGTTCGTGATGGATTGCCAATACGTTTAGATGTACGTGAAAAGTATACTGCGAGGCGTGGCTGTTACTGATGACTGTCGTGACGCGGCTGGATTATGAACACATAACACAAATGAAATATAATAATGTTAAATAAACTATGAACCTAGAAAAGCCTAACTTGATAATAAACGCTAAAACATGAAAGTTACTGTAGATCGCCATGTCGCCGAAATGCTGGATTTGGCGCGATGATGTCTGCGCGACGGGCGCGGAGCGACTGTCCCTGGTGAGCGCCGGAAGGCAACTGCCTAAAAAGCGCGGCACGAACCTCCGCCAAAACGCGTGGAGCACGAGAAAACAGCCACGACCAGTTATGGACTTAGTTGTTAATTTGAGATATACAATAATTATTCTACAATGGTATACAATTCTTATATTACTTTATTATCTCTAAAATTGTTATTTTGGTTTATGGAAAGAATAGAAAATTACACATTTATCACACACTAGCACATTGCCACACCCGGCCGGGCGCTTCGGTGGGCTTGCCCTTCGTTGCGGCGCACATCATGCACTGGCGTGTTTGTTGCACACGCAATTCGAGCAAATGTTGTTGGGACGTAACGGCCTGTGCGACCCAGAGGGAGCACCGGCGGCTGGCGTCAAAGCTTTGCATCGTGAAACCGAGTCGGAAACTTTGCAAGACTTCTATGTTCGTACCACACAAACTTTTATTGAAAAAAGCGTAAACAGTTTGAACCCACATGTTTCTTCGCTTGGAAATTATGATCCCGACATAACACAAAAATACAAATGCCCGAAATCAATCCTCGCGCATCGCCCCCCGTAGTGATGCGCGATTGGCTGAGCAGCCGGCCATCCACAGCTGCCTGCGACGGCCGAGGCCGGACCCCAGCCATGTGGTTGCAGACTGGCGGGTAAATTTCACACATACACTTGTATTGCTGGCAGTTCGTCATAAATAGATTTAGTAATATTTGTTATTATTAAGTTATCTTAAGGCCTCTCAACAGTTCCCGACATAGACACACGACACGGTAAGCCAATGGTGCCATCAGCTTTGTGCCGAGTACATTGGAGTGCGTATCCACGTTGTTTCGGTTACAAAATTTACCTATTACCTTTCAACTAATTTGGCTGGCTGGCAGCCTGGCGGGAAACGACTAAAGTCGCCCCCGAAACAACCAGTGCCACCCAAACCAATGCGCACAGCAATGTGCAAGCCCCCAACCTCCCGCATGGTAGACTCTTTTCTACTCTGTCCAACTCTTCTTCCGGAACTATCCTTCTGTTTCCTGTAATCAACCTGCTTGCTAATAATGCATGAAATTCTGCATCCCGGCGGTAAGTGCCCAGGGTTTTCCCTGTGTCTATGTAGGTTTTACCTGGGCCCAACTTATCTAGTTTATAGTCTAGAATAGTCAGTGAGGAGAGTTAGTCATGGCGCCAATCGCTGCCATGGCTAGCCAATCCCCCTCCTAGCACATTATGCACGCATGGCTTAAACCCTGCATGATTAGAGCGTTTAGGCTTCGGCCTGAGACACACTTAGTCTCCCTCCCTAACCCGGAATCCTCCCCAACACACGGAGTTTTTAATTTAGGTTAGGAAAAAAAAAATCCCTACCTGGGCTGTCATATCGCCAGAAGATGCTATGGTGGTAGTGCCCTACACAGGACCGTGCCACTGTGGGAGACAATCACTCCCACGACAGAGCCACGTGAGTTAAAATCTGGCACCGCAGGACCAACCACAGCAGGACAAGTGAAAGTCTAGCCAGGAGGAACGAATTGGAGGCCAGGCGGCCCGTGGATCGCAGCCTTCCCGTCTGAAGTGTACCACTGGCACCGCGAGTGCCCATCAGGGCCACCACTAGAAAAGCAGACGAAGTTCACCCCATGCCATCGGAAAACAGTCTATAGGGGGCAGAGTGGCAGCTGGGCCCCATTCTTTGACTTCCCGACCAGCTACGCAGCTCCGTTCGCCTGATGACAGCGGGGTCGGCCCCAACCACCACGACAGGCTTCGCCCCGGGTTCGCATCGAGCATCACCACTCCTATTATGTCAATGGGGACCCCCGCAGCAGCTATCATACCCGGAGAAGCACCGCCCCTACTCGGCCACTTGGAGTCGGAAGGTCCCGGACTACTTCCCCTGACCGTGCCAAATGGGCGGGAGCTGCTGGCACTGGGGGACACAGGTGCCAGCCATTCATATGTCGTGTCACACCTTGTACTCAGCCTGAGGTAACACCTTGTCCCGGGATGATGAAGCTGGCCACTAGGAGCGCCAGCATGATGGTGGAGGGCACACATCACAGATCATGTCAGTCAGACAGAAGCCCTCGTGGTGTCCGACCTGCGGGAGGAGCTCATCCTGGGGGCTCCTTGTCTTGACCAGGGGGATGCCACCATAGAGGTTCGTGCTGGGCGGCTGCACCTCGGAATGCATGGATGTTGGACTGTTTACAGAGTTCATCGAACTCAGCCTCCCCCCCCCCCCCCCCCCCCAACGGCTAAGACAATCGCCTGGATGATCATAGGCACAACGTACCAGATGAGTACACTGGTTTCATAAACCGAGTGCTAGTGAGCCAACTGTAGGTCTTTGCCACTGCAGTGCAGACAAGTTACATAGCACGATGATCACCGAACACTTCATCCCGATGGTTCCACATCAACCACCGCACGAGAAGGTGTTAGGGGTTGGGCCCCAGGAGTAGGCCACTATACAAGAACAGATAGGTGAAATGCTGCGAGATGGGGTCATCAAGCCCGGCACCTCCACATATAACTGCCGAATAGTGATGGCTGGCAAAAATGATGGCACACTACGTTTTTGCGTGAATTTCAAACCGATAAATTGCCTCACTAGTCCAGCCCCGCCCCTACTAATAATCATTACTGACGCCCTGGCTGGCATGGGAGATGCAAAGATATTTACGACAATTGATCTCAAATCCGGCTACTGGCAGGTGCTAGTGAGTCCCGCCGACCCCCAATACGACGTTCACGATGCCTGGTGGCTGGCGTTTTCAGTACTGCACCATGCTGTTTGGGCTGATGGACGCCCCTGCGACCTTCCAGACCATGATGGTCCGCATCTTGGACTGCTACATTGGCAAGTTTGACACATCTTTTTACGTGTAGTCATGTACGTGGGAGAATCATGCCCATAATTTGGCCCTGGTCTTCGAACGGCTGGGAAGACACAGCCTCACCTGCGCGCCGGGTAAGTGTCACATCAGGGCCAATGAGATTGAGTTCCTGGGGTACATCATGACAACGGAGGTCTGCCGACCACGGACAGTGCACAGCTGGACCACATTCAAAACAAACTGTCAATGCGCTCTAGGAAGCAGCTCCAGAAACTCAAGGGGCTGCTGAATTGGCTCCAGTCGTTTGTCCTACACTTCGCGACAGTCACCGCCCCGATGATAGAACTCCTTTCCCCGAAGACCATGTTCCGTCGGACAGCTGCTTCGGACGAGGCCTTCCACCAGGTCAAGCAACAATTTCTTAACTGCCACATCTTGTCCCGCCTGAAGTCCGACCGCCTGCTCTTCGTCCAGACGGATGGAAGCCAGGATGGTATGGGCACAATCCTTAAACAGGTGAGCGACAAGGGACGGAAACTTGTTGTCGAGTAGCAAGCACCAAGTTCGGCCCAGCTGAGTGGCGCTACCACGTCAATGAGCAGGAGTGCCTTGCGGTGGTCTGGGCCCTCCAGCGCTACCAGCACCACCTCGTGAGTCGCCTGTTCACACTGCATACAGACAGCCAGTGACTGAGCTGGCTCGACTCCGCAGAGGGCCGGAAGTCCTTGTTTACTCATTGGGCCATGATGCTCCAGGGGTTTTCCTTCTCCATCGAGCATGTTCCGGGGAGGGAGAACCAACTGGCTGACGAGTTGTCCCGAAACCTGGACCCGGCCAACAAGTTTCACGACGACCAGGGGTGGGAAGAGCTTCTTCCTGCGGGGCCCGAGTCTGCCAGAGACGATTCAGAGCCGCAGTCACATACCTTGTATGCGTTGCGCGGTTCTCGTGCAACTCCTCCCAAGGTAGAACCTGCCACCCTGGCGGAGCTGATAGTGCGAGTACGTGACGAGCAGCTCACGACACGGATACACAAGCCCACCTGGATGACTGTGGGGCACAGGTGAATCCAATGTGCTACAAAACAAAAACCAACAGAATACACTCCTTTATTTTTGTAGGCCAATTTTTCTCAGCAGAAACCACTGAAACTCAATAAAGCCATTGTGTTTACAACAGGAAACATTAAGATTCCTAATAGGATTAGTTGATTTTTTAAATAATTTTTGGCAGGGAACACTAGGAAACTACAGAACTCAACATAATGTCCTATAATAAACCCTAAGTATATTAAATAAAATAAAAGAAAACAAGAGAAAACACTAAATATAACATATAAGATAATGTAAAACACTATACTCTACAGCTGAATCCAACTGAATGCATGTGAATTCAAACAAAATAACTAAGAGACACCAATTGAAAATATGAGTAATAAAATAAATATGACATAATATTTGACAATAGAAACCAACCAAATAATCCAAACCAAATATCATAGAAAAATTAATATAAAACAAGAATCAACAACATCCAATAGAAAAAACTATTTAATAATATAAACAATAAAATTCCTTAAAACAGACACCAACACAACCTAATAGATTCTAAGAGAAAACACTAGGAAATAAAATAAACCATTATAATGCCTTACAATTGAAGCCAACAAGATCAAGAAGTCATTTGAATTCAACTTGATGTAGGCTTTTGGACATACGCCATTGCTTAGGCATATGGCGCAATGGCGTATGTCCAAAAGCCTACATCAAGTCTTGCACTCCCATTGCACAAATCTTTCAAAGATAATATCATTTGAATTCACCAGAAAACATTAGAATCAAACATACTTGTTTACAACAGGATACAACATAACCCATCAAATTCTGTATAAATATGGTTTAAAATAAAATCCTATAAAAGCCAATGAAGCAGTGTGCTTTGATAACTAAAACCAATGGAATGCACAGAATGATTTTTATAACACATACCAACAGGATCAGAAGCATTGAAATTTATATTTGGGTTGTTGGTTAATTTTATTTATTTATTTTATTTATTCCATATACCTAGCCTTTTATTATAACAAATGGTTACCAGGTTCAGCACTAAATTTTTACTTTAAGTTTGTACAGTTTCTTTTAATTATTTTAGGATAAATGTAGATGTTTTAAATATAATGCTTGGTTTAAGTAGGTACATACATAGTGTATGCAGTCATAAAACTAAAACAATTCAGATGTGCTATTTACAACGTACTTTCCGATTACGTAAATTGAACATGACTAGATGTTGATACTGACAAAGTAACAAAATTTTTAATTTACAAAAAAAATCCTAATCATTATCATCAATTCACTGTACATATTCAGTGATATTCTTCCCACTTTTTACCATACTTTTATTAGCTTGATCTGCATGTTTCAATTGACTATGTAATAAAAGATTTCATTAAATTTTAAACCATATTTTGAAATCCAAATGTGCTGAAATTTTGCATACATATAAAGAACCTCTAACAATCCTTACTAATATTATAAATGCGAAAGTAACTCTGTCTGTCTGTCTGTCTGTCTGTCTGTCTGTCTGTCTGTCTGTCTGTCGTGCTTCCAGGCCATAACTACCGAACCAATTTGAATGAAATTTGGTACACAGATAGTCCAGAGCCTGAGAAAGGACATAGGCTACTTTTTAATGAGAAAAAAGGGTTGTAAGGGGTTGAAAGGGGGAATGAAAAGTTGTATGGAAGTATCGTCATTTTCAGAGCTAAAAGCTTGCAACTTATTTTTTAGGCTTTTGATTCAATATAAATAAATATGACGTTCAAAGTTTGTATGGAAATATGTAAGGTTTTTGTGAATGTTTTATAAGTTTGCAAAACGAGACAAAATATTAGAGCTATTCTGATGTAACATTTACGGAGTCATTACAAAATGTGAAACTGAAGTTAACGTGAGTAAGAAACTTGCCAAGCACCGCGCCATACACAATGAGCGCTGTGCAGCCGCGCGAGGGGGGGGGGGGGGGGGGGGGGAAGTGTGGCGTGGTACGGCGCGGTGTAGGTGGGGAAATATGCCTAAGCGTGCTTACCCGAACGGGCAGACACGTATGTGTCTTATTTGTAAAATAATTAGCCTAAATAATTAAAAATGCTACCTGAAGACACTATTCCACACGGACGAAGTCGCGGGCACAGCTAGTACAATATCATAACAATTTCTCCAGTCCAACTGTCGTCGTCTGGGCTGTCTCGTAGAATATATTGATAACTTCAGACCTTATTGTTAAGTGGGAGTTGGGGAAGGTAAAAGAATCAAAAAGCCATTGATTTCAAACTATGAGTAATAAGCTGAAAAGAATAAAATAATTAATATACTGAGTTGGGCATCTACCCTGCATAAGATGCAAGGCTGCACTGAAGATTATTCAGTTGTTTATATGGAATAGCGTCTCTTTGCTGCGGGACAGGCTTATGTAGCTCGTAGTCTTGTAAATTCCTTGGATGGTCTCCAAGTAGAAGAACTTGATTGCTCTAAGATAACAAGAAAAGTTTCATTTAATGTTGACGCATTAGCTGAACCGACAAAATTACGTGAACATTAATGATTAATTTTAAGTTCATTGTAAGAAACAAAGAAATTAATCACTCATATTTAGTATTTTTAATTTGTTTCAATTACTCATATTCAATATTTTTATTTTATTTGGGGACTAAAAAAAATAAAGTAAACTTGTAGTTAAAAACTAAAAAAAAAAAAAAAAAAACCACACTGTTATTGTTGAATGAACTAAAAATTTGACATGGCCGCGGTCTAACTGTCCTTATGCTAAGCGGGAGTTCGCGTCGATACATGTACTGAGATTAATTTGTGGGCGCCACCGTGCAAGGGGCACGGACCCAGGAGAGACTCTTTTTCAGAGCCGTGACGTCGCCCACGTGAGGAGTAATTTTAAACCCCCTAAAGCCAATCCTAGTACGCGCCACTGGTACGCTCTTCACCTACGCAGTGGGCTCTTACGGCGTCCCACACGCCGTCACACTCAGGATGTTGAAATAAACAAATACAAATAAAATCGTATGCCCTGGTTTATTAGTTGCTACTTTGCCTACACTTTTGATTATATCACACAATGCCTGCGGCACGAATCGGTTCACGTGGTGCAACTTGACGACGTGGTCTCACTCTACAATTAGGTAATTAGCATAAAAAGGACCATAGTGGTCACTCATACAATTATTTAAACAGTTCCCCCGACCGAGAGAAGCCCCGAGGAATTACGAATGAAAGATTTAAGATGATTAAGATTTAACAGAATTACTTAGCAGTGCTGGCAAGCGGTGAGGTCTCCAGGGTGCTGATGCATCTGCTCTCGGTCGGTGCTGGCGAAGGACTGGGCTGAGCACAGGGCTTTGCTATCCTAACATGACGTCTTCTTCGCGCCGAACCAATTACCGTTATATGTTACGATTACGTGCCACAGGAAGCTACAGGTAAAACACTCTTAATAATTACACCTAATGCATGATAAAAACTATTAACTAAAATTACAACAATTTATTATTAATGATAACCAGTCCAGCTTCGGTGGACTTCGGTTTGCCTCGTGCATGTTCGGTACGTCTTTCCGTTGTTAATGCCTTAACTAAATATTAATTACTTAAAGTACATAAAACACTCCCGGCCGATCTGCCGTCACACGCCACTTGGGGAAAAATAAGCAAAAAAGAATTACAATGTTCATCTCTAGTTAGAGGGGTGTGTGCACTGCTGCTACAGCGTCCTCTTGACGCCCGTGGCGCGCTACTCAAACACAACCACCCGACTACGGAGCGGCTGCCAGTGCGGGAAGTGTGACGGGGGGTGAGGGGAAAGGTGGCGGAGGCTGACCAGGCTTCTGGAGCGCAGGCCCGGTTGACGTCAAATTAAAAAATAAAATTTGAATTTAACTTTTTTGTGCAACAGCCTAATAATGCACAACAACTACGTACAACTAAAGCTATGCATAACTAAATGCGTGGGGTGCTTGATATATTTTATGTTACATTTTCTATCAGTAATATTAATATGATTTGTAATAGATTTTCTATCACTAATTTTAGGGTATAGTGATTACAAAAATGACTATATGAACTTAAAAACAATAATGAACTGAAAATTAGTAATTGGATGCTTGATATAATTTGTCTTAAATTTTATATCAGTTATAATATGATTTGTAATAGATTTTATATCACTAATATAGGATATAATCAATACAAAAATTTAGGATATAGTAGTCATTACAAAAATGACTATATGAACTTAATAACAATAATGAACTTAAAATAAGTAATGAGGTGCTGGATATCATTTGTCTTAAATTTTCCATCTATAATTTTAGGATATAGTCATTATGAAATGAATTAAGAGAGCACCCTATGCTTTTAGTTATACAGATTTGTGGTGAATTATTTGACTGTTGGACAAAAAATTTAAATTCTAATTTTATTTTTTAATTTTAATTCTTAATGATAAAAGCAGGTTTTTTTAAGCTTTTTTAAAACTATAAGTTAATTATTTCAGATATTTTTTCTAAATCATAGAAAGGATGAGATAAAAAGTATATTTTAATAGTAAATTTAGATGTACTTGCTAATATTATTTAATTATGCTATGTCATTATGCAGAGCAGGGCCGGCGCGTCCATATAGGCAAACTAGGCAACCGCCTAGGGCGCCAAGTAGCTGGGGGCGGCGCAGCACGACACATAACAGCTCATATAATATGTTTAACGATTATTGAAACTAGATGAAAATGGATTTTTGTAACAGTTTGATATTTTTTTATTTTGATATAAGTAATTTTTTAAAGTCCACGGTGACCTTTTTATGATTTATAATTAGTAAAAAAGTAAAAAAAAAAAAACACAAGCCTGCTTACATTTGATTGTTGACAATATCTTAGGCTTACGTGATGTATTTTGAGACAAGGAAAATTTTTTTTGGGGTGTCCGTGTTTGGGGGAAGGGGGGGGGGGGGGGCATTAAATTTTTTCGCCTAGAGCGCCAATTTACCTTGCACCGGCCCTGATGCAGAGAAAAGGATTAAATTATTTTCTCCCTATATGAAGGATACATATTTCAAAGTGAGTAGTGGTGATGGTGAGTTATGTGTGTTTCAGTTAGTTGAATTCTTGAGTATTATAATTGTGGATATATTTGTTTCTTTTGAATTTTTTTGGTGCCTATGCCAAAAATTAATGTGTGTGTGTGTGTGTGCATGTGTGTGTGTGCATGCACATGTGTGTGCACCCTTTAGTGTATGTGTGCATGTGTGACTGAAGTGTGTGTGCTTGCATGAGTATGTGTGCACATGCATGTGTGCACGTGTGTGTTAGCATGTGTGTGGGTGTGCATATGTGCATGTGTTAGTGTATGAGTGACTGCATTAGTCTGTGAGACTGCATCTGTGTATGAGGGTATGTGTGTGCATGTGCATGTGTGTGCATGTTTGTACACATGTGTGTGCACGTGTGTGAGTGTTTGTGTGTGTAAAAATTACTATTCCAAAATTTTTGAAATTTTTGTTCTCAAGTGGATTATTTTGTGTATTTCCCCTTTAAGACAAGAGGGAAGGTTATACCATTGTTATTAAAAGCATTTAAATAGGTGTTCTTAAATAAATTTGTATACTTACAACCCTATCATATACGTATTTACCAGCAAAATTCAGTTTAAAAATTGCTTGCCAAAATCTTCCAACTGGCCTCTTATAAGAGCAAGTTTTTCATATTTAAGGACCTTTTTGACTGATAGAAAAAATTTGCAAGATTTTAAATCAGTTCATTTTACTCGGACTGAATAATGAAATAAAATAAATAATAGAGCTGTAGAAGAAAATATTTTTATAAAGTTAGTACATATAAGTCACTGAGATTAGGAATGCAATCTGTTTTGTAACAATATTTCTCATATTTCACAGTATGAACAACAATCAAAAACTCTAATTACTGAATAAGAAAAGATTTAAGTTGAAAAGTGAAACATATTACACATTTCATGAAATTAAGTACTGCCTATTCTATTAACTGGAAAATAAATATTTTCATGTTATTTAAAAATTAGTTTTAGAAGCTTTTCTACCTTAAAACACCATTAACCAATAATTACAATAATGATGGTTGAGGTCATCATTGGTGCTTTTTCATTGGTTGTTTTTAAAATTATCGTTATACAACAATGTGTATTCGTTCAAATTTTCAAAATGAAATATTACGCATGCGGTGACGGCTGTCAGTGTACGTACAACTGTTGCTAAGATAAATGTTAGGAAATTGTATGAAAATGGGGCTTTTAAACTGTAAGTATTTTCATCTTGGAGTTGCTTTGACACTTCTGTGGTAATATTTGTTGCGTAAACTATTAAAAAATAATGAACACTTTTACAGTTTTTGGACGTCTATTTAATATTGATTGCTTTATATTTGATTCCTTGTTAAAATGTGCGTCTCAACGCAGAGATTCATAACGAGCGCGATATTTGTTTCTGCGGGTCAAATAGACAGAAAACGAACGGTAACGTACTGGAATGTTACTTTCCCTTCATGTCGGACTAATAAATAACGAATATACGAAAAGAAAAACAGTTAGATCGTTTAGTATTTTTCCAGTTAGTATTTAAATTTTAATATTATGTAATTTTAAGTCACTTTCTGATATATTTATACTTGTAGTCTGCAGTAAACCTAAATTAACTTGGAATGTGTACGGGGAGAAAATGACATCTAACGGAACAGCTCATTCATTCTGCACCTGAAAGATCCAAACCGAAAAAAGAAAGTTGAAACATAAAGTATGTAGGTGTATTCTAAATGGCTGTGTCTGAAATTCGTGGCCTAGGAAATATTCTGGAAACGAATAAAATCTCTAATAGGAAGGTATTGGACAAGTTATGTTTTGTTTTTTAAAGAACAACGTATTATGTGTGGAAATGCTTGCATCACTTTTTTTTTGTGTGTCAGTTGTTCTACTCTGGATGTCTTGACGTTCTACATCCGAACATACGATTAAAGTGCACCATTTCTCTACTTAACTACGTCAGCATGCTTGTAAAATAGATGAACGGGCACGTAGATTTCACATTTGTACGTATTATTTTTAACATTTTTAAATCTAAACGTAATGTGTTCTATATGTTGGACCGTGTTGTATTCCTCAGTTGTGACGTGGGCGGTTTACATATTTGGTCTCAGCTGTCAGCCTGTTGTCCGCACCTACAGTTATGTCAGCGTTAATATGCGAAACTAATGTAGTTAATGTAAGATATACTATCATTTCGTTTGCATGAACTATTTTTCTTAAGGATTTGAAAATTTGGAATTGTCTTCACTGAACGAAGTGTAATGTGACACATTTTATCCATAGCCAAGATAGGTTATTTAATGGAATTTTTTTTAGTGTGGTGACCAAGATGGGAAGTTATTGCGCAGCATCATGGAGAAAAATAACATTGGCTCGACTCACTCATGCTGGCCCTACGGAAGAACAAGATCAGATTTTGCTCAGGCAAGTATTATTGAGAGCTCATAATTGCATTGTGTATGCCCTCACTGAAGGAGTTAATATTACACACATTTACCTCTAGTTCTTTAAAACTATTGATAGGCAAAAAAAAATAATAATAAACTTGCGGGTGTTAATCCTTTTCAAATTAATTGAAACCAGCTTGCTCTGATAGTCATAGGGATTTATCCATGCTCTGCCCCATCGTATATTGCAAGTGCTTGATTGTGCTTATTTTTATTTTTCGTTGTGTAAATGTGTAGGTTCATGACCTCTGGTAAATGTGGAAAATAGTAATTAAAGTGAAAGGTTAGGTAGTATGTTAGGTTAGCACATTAATCTAGGAAAATTACAATTTCATCAAAGACTTTATATGTATTATTTATTTATATGTATTATTAATGAATTTGATGTAACTTGACCAAACTTTCACTCTTATATTATTTTACATATTTCCCAGAAGCCATGACCAAAGATATAACAAATGAACAATGTTGACATCGAAGTGTTAGGCTTTTATTGATGGTGGACTACAACAGTTGTGTGAGTATAGACTAGTGATAATTTACTAGCGAGTGAATTGTTTACAATGTTTGCCATAATTGGGTACCTAACACCGGGTTGCAGACACTGCTGAATGAACCTTAGTATATTCTATTGGGTGTTAGCTATTTCACGTACTGCAATCCCTTGTGAGAAAGAAAAACAACTGACATGCTAGGTGGCAGCAGTAATCGCACTTGTTTAAGTGGTATTTGAATTGGTTAATGATTCACAAGTATAAATTTTAGCTTGTACCAAAATTGATATAGTAGACTTAAATTTCACACCAGCACTGGTTTTTATCTGTTTAAAATAAATTTTGGTAAATATGTAGTTACGGATTACCGTCAAAAAATAATTTAAAAATCTGAAATAACTTTTATTATATGCTCTTTTACGACCTCTTTTCATTACAGCCTGCGGAGATAAGAAATTCCAATTACTTTTGGAGAATCGCCGTTCTTATTTTGCAATACAAGACCTATGTAATCATTCGACCGCTGCCATTTTATATTTTGCCGTTTGTGCATGAGTGCCTAAATAACAGAAATTCTCCATTAGGTAAGGATAGTTACATTATAAATACTTCAAAATAAAAGGAAAATAAAAATAATATCAATTAATTTTACGTGTTGTATAGTTTTAAGTATTTATAATGTAACTGACCTGACCTAACAAAACGGGACAAAGGTAGATTAGGTCAGGTCAGCTACATTATAAATACTTTGAAACTGAACGGACATTAAAAATAATAAAATTAATTTTAATTTGGAATTTCTTATCTCCGCAGGCTGTAATGAAAAGAGGACGTAAAAGAGCATATAATAAAAGTTATTTCAGATTTAAAAAAAAAAAATTTGACGATAATCCGTACACTACATATCTACTTAATTTTTGTTGACTTACATTTGCTGAGATAAAAGACTAGACTGTTTGATCAGAAGCAAATAAGCATTATGTGATATTTTAAATAAGTTTCCCTCTGCACCTGCCACCCAGGGGTGGTACCTGCCATTTTACTGCAGCCCGGGTGACATCTTTGGTAGTGATAAGAACGTTTACTGACACTCTGATTGACTGTAGGCATTGTTATGTAGTGATACTTACTAGAAGGTGAAATTTTTGTGACTGATAAAATTTGATCAACAAATATTTGAAGGTGAAAATATGTAAATTATTTTTGTATGGCAATAGTGTTTGAATGTCTCATAAAAAAAGGACATTATTAAATTAGATTAGGTAAATAAAAAATTCAAGAGTATAGTCAAATTAAATAAAATGAGCTTGTATGCACACTTGTTTGTGCCAGTTGTTGCTGGGGATTGTGATTGCAGGATAATGTAGAGAGGTATGGCTGCCAAATAAATGTGAGACTTGCAATAAGATTGTCCAAAAGAGAAGGGAGGATGTTTGTAGCTGTATGCTTTTGTGATAGTTCTGCTATATGTACTGTTGTGCTGCTCATTGTTGTTTCATTCACCTTTGCACTTTTCAAAGCTATTGCAGTATAGAATCCAAAAATTTTTATAATATCTGTATACTAAAAGAAGGTGTAACAAAGTAAAATATAATAATTTTTAATTATTTACCTTAATTTCCAGTAGCAATAATAAAACACTGCACCTATTTATGATTTAGGCTTATATAAGCAAACATTAGTAGGGAGTGTCAGAGAATACCTAAGTCTTAAGGATTAGTTTTAGAATGCCAGTGTCTTAACTCCAAATGACCAACACAGACAATGGGGAGAGTTCTAAATGATTGGCTGATACACAAGCTAGCTGATAGGTTAACACCTGAAGAAGACCACTGGCAGTATATATAGATCCTTATCACCTTCTAGCTCTACCGAGCACTGATGGGAGGAGGACTGTCTTTCTGTAAGCCTAGCTTGGTTTATGAGTTGCCAGTGTGTTGTGTCATGTCGGGCAGATAGAACTAGTGCTAGGCGAGCTTCACTCGATGAGAGATTTTGTGGGTATAACAGCTTTGTGCTCTGCTTTTTTCAAAGCAGAGTGCCCACAATCTACATTGGCAGGCATCAAGTTGGAAATGGACGGCAGCTTTGCGTTGTGCAATCACAATCATGAAGACTATGATTCAGATGAATCCAGCCAGTATGTAAGAAACAATTTCCAGGCCTACAGGCTACACGTCCCCCTGACAGACGAGGATGAACTCTGCTGGAAAACAGGGAGGAAAAACAAAAACTGCTTGTCACCACAGGTCACAAATACAGCTTCCGCCGAGCTGCCATGCTTGAAGCACGTGCCCATCATAATCAAAAACAGCCAAATAAAATTGTTGGCATCATAGGCCCTGCCTTCGAAAGGCTGGGAGTCAGCAAACTGCTAATGATCAACAAGTGCAAAGAGGTTTGTTTCACCTTGGAGACTGGGCTGATCAGGAGAAGGCTGTCTCCCTCATCACACCTATTCGTGGCGAGAAGGTAGCCATAAAAAATTTAAGTTAACACCAACTGTTGCCCTCAAGGAAGAACTAACTAGATGCAGCCTCAAAGACACGTACATACAGCAGCTATGCTCAAAGCTAACTATTCCACAGGACAGGTCTCTTACGAGCCCAATTCCTCTTTCGTTGTTATGGTTACGCCCAGTGCACGCCACATCTACAAGATAGACAGCCTCTATTGCACAGGGTGTATGCATTCTGGAAAGTATGAAAGTTGAAATTGGTCAGGGAAAGTCAAGGAAATTACTTTAAGTACTGGAAAAGTCGTGGAAATTGCTTTGATATTGCTTTGAGGGGGAAATTTCATGCTGCTCCAGTCTGTCATCACATAGACTACGGACATTTATTTTAAATGGTGTTGTGTTGCATAGTTATACACACTACAAAATGGCGTAATTAAGGTTCTGTTTGAAAGAAAGAAAGTGGGGAGAGAACTAGGCAAGCTATGGGGATGGGGGAGGCTGAATTTTACTTATATTTTTTTGAGAAAATTGAAAAATAGCTAAATTAAATAGTTGTTTAGGGAAATTTGAAGTCAGGGAAATTTCATTGCAGATTTGTGTGGATGCCTTGTTACACCAGTGGTGTAAAAGTGTAAAAGTAAATTACACAGTGTTATAGGTGTGAAGACTGGCAACACACTGGCAATTCTTCGGAGATAACAAAATGCCTCAGTTGCAGGGTTTGTATCTCCGCTGTGAGTGCCAAGTTCTGGGGGAAGTACTTAAAGTGTGCATGGATTTTGGGGCAAATGACCACATAGACCAACCAGGAAACAGTGGCCAGTATTTTTGAAAACAAAATCAGCCAGCGAGGCCACGTGTTTGCAGTTTGTGGTATCGCAGTGACAGTTGGTCTCTCTCTCTCTCACCCCCCCCCCCCCCCCTTCCCACCTTTTCCCTGTTCAGAAACCATAACATGTGCCACATCGTGAGACACAAATAGACACAGCCAGTTCCCAGAACAAAATCGTAGCAGCCAGAGTGAAGAAGTACCAACCTAAAAAATAGGCAAAAGCTTTTGCAGCAGCCACTAGCTTTCCCGCTTTCTTAACAATACTTGCAGAGATGCACTGTGGCTGAAATATTGCAGGCTTTGGCGGGGTCATTCTGTAAGAAATCATCAAACTAAAATAAAAAAAAATTAGGTACTTGACCACCTCAGAATTTGATGAAATTTGTTACGAAGGTTGTCCTCATAGAGATTAAGATAAATGCCATTTTTTTTCTCTTCAAATATCTTAAATGGTTTCAAAATTATGGATATGTAAAGTTTCCCAAAATCCGCCAAAAAAACGTAACCGACATATTTTGAGATCATAGCTTTTCTCCTAATTAGCTAGAGAGATGGGAGTGGGGTCATTTTACACAGTTTTAAATTATCTTTGTTTTGGATGTGCAGCACAACATACTTTGTTATAAAAAGTGTTTTTGAGAAATAAAATTCAAAATTTTGATTTTCGCAAAAAGTTCATTTTTGAATTTTTTTTTAAAAATTCCTTTAAATAGCTTATACTTTTGGTAAGTGATTCTCCAAATTTAAAAGTGGGAGGCTAATGGGTTCATAGTTAAATAATAATTTTAAAAAATTGTGTTTTGTGAAACTGTCAGTCATCCTACCTACGACAAATTTCTTTACTATATTACGTTAATCATCAATTTCTTAACACTCACATCTTAGGCAAAAATTATTCAGAACTTCATGATTTATGAATTTTTTTATGGTTTCTTCAGATGTTATTACATAAATCCTTTCTGTAAGTGTCTACAATATGTCTGGTTTTCTTGGATATGAAAATTGATGAAGGACCAGCAGAATGCAAAAATGTTACTTTTAGTTCATCTTCTTCATTCATCTCCAATACATATGCCAGCCACCACTTTTGGTCAAATACAGCTGTTATATATCCACTAACTTCTGTCATTTGTAGTTTTTCAGGGCATGTTAGTATGGTCATTTTCCTCTGTTGTATCTTCAGAGAATATTTTTACACATATATTTGATACACTTGAATTTACAGGCCTTTAAGCATGATACTGCTGTGTTCCCTTAATAGTTACTGCTTGGCTGAAACTGTTACTCAGAAATTTCTCAGACTCAACATACTCATCTTGTGTGGAGAAGGAGAAATTAATTCTAGCTAAATTTTCAACTGCCCATTCATAAAGTTGGATAAGTGTTAAAATTTGGTCGTCATATGGACGTGGTAGGCTTGCTCGTGCAGCAAGTCTCTTCACTGAGCTCCGAACTCCATCCCACGGGCAGTAGCGGAAAAATGCCATTCTGCCTCTACACCAAAGTCTTGCTTATGATAACATAAGTTGATAAAGTATTTTTCTTATTTTTATATTGTGCAGGGCATCCGTCTGAGTAATAAAAAATCTTTTTTGGCACTGATTGAAACTTTGTTGTCATGAATTCAACAAGTTTTTTTTCTGGAATGTATACACAGAAACAGTATTATGCTCCAAACATGGTGAAATTACAAGAAAACTTAAGTGCTTAAGTTTATTATTCTCTCTGTAATAAATCACAGATGGATGTATTGTCTCGTGATAACTTGCCCAGTGGAAACTTTAAGTTTCATCCTGAATGACAACATTATAATTTTCAAGAAAATCTAGGTTAACTATAAACTCAGACTCTTTAATATTTTCTTTTTTGTCAGTAATGAATGATGACTGCTGCTTTGCAATAAAATCGGTGTTTTTTTTTTTTTTTTTTTTTTTTTAAATGGTCAGATTGTCACAGAAAATATTTATAAAATCCTCATTAGATTTCTGTCAAGTTTTGAGACTGCAGCGATCAACGGTCACCCACTGACAATGAGTGACATTTTCTATAAGATTTTCTTCATAAGCCTCTTCAATGATTTTGCGAATTGAGGCAAAATCTTGGCATTCTTTACATTCACTTGTATAGCAATTAATGTTTGGTGGATTACACCAAATTTTTGCCAAACAGTGTTTATAAATATTTAGTTTTCCATTTCTCAAAGCTCCTAATTTCATATTTTCTTTCATTAACTACAAGTTCTGGTGGATTGTGCATACACAAACTGAATGTGTACCACTTTGGCCTGCCAGTATGCAATGTTTTGGTCTCTGCTTGGCAAATTTTGGAAAACCTATTGTACCGTGTTTTATCACATAATCATTGCACTAAAATCAAGTTTGAAAAGTAGGGGTGTGAATTTTATGAGAAAAAATTTTTTTGCTAGGTAAAGTTATTCATAAAAACAAAACCCATTCATGGAAAGTACGTTTATTTAAAAAGTAGAGTATACAAAAGCACGTCGAACAATTTAAATTAATAGTCATGCAACAAAAACCTTTCAACTTTAAATAGAAAAACATCATCTGTGACTCGAATAACTACAACTAACCCCACAAAAGAGTGCGGGCCATCAAATGTGGTTAACTCGGCACTTGACAGAGAGTACGTGTTGCATGCAATTGGCGAGATATCAATATCGATATTTGACTACGTGTACGCGCTCAATACGGGAAGCAACATAACCAAACATGAATGATGCCAACTAGCTCTGGCTACATTTTTATAAGCGGTACATCGCAGCGGTGCAGACGAACAGATAAATGTTATGACTTTTAAAAAGTCTTTGAAAGAAAATTTACACATCAGACAACTTTGTATTTCCGTGAATTAAATAAGTAAGTGGTAATCTCTGAATAAATGTTAGATTTCTACTTTAAAATACATAGTTTTATATTGAAACAATACTTACACAAAGCGCTCGGAATCTAATAGTGAAATCTTTTTATAATGAACATGTATTATTTATATTATACAGACACAATTATAGGTGATTTTAATTTCTGCTAATTCCTACTTGATATTTTATTTACAATGATGATATCCTAAGATAGCATACATTTTATGCAGGTGAGCATGCTTTGCACTAGCGGACCAATCCTTGTTTATCCACTTTGCAAGATGACCAGTATTTACACTGAAATACGAGGTGTTGCTATTAAATAAAGAGACTGTCGCTGCTACAGAAGAAGAACGCATGCACCAGAGCCAGTGACCTACAGCGTGTAGCGTGAAGCTTTCTATTTGGAATGCAGTGCCTCACGTCTGTAAAAAAAAAAAAAAAAAAATCAGTATTGCCGAAGCCTTTGTTTGCATCGGAGGCAAAATGGCAGGAAAAATGTTAAGTGTGACATTAGAGCAAGAATTGTTGTGAAATTTCACATGAAACTTTGCAAAACCACTACTGAAACTTATAATTTATTGAAGGAAGTGTATGGCAATGAATGTTTATCACATGCATATGTGTTTAAATGGTTTAAGCATTTTCAAGATGGCCAAGAAGACATTTAAGATGATTCACGTCCGTGTTGTCCTTCCATGTCAAAAACGGATGACAGTACAAAAAAATCTGTAATATGGTTTGATCTGACAATTGGTTAAGTATTCGTGTGATTGCTGAATCTGTAGGAATAGGCAACAAAATACATATGGCAAATTTTACATAATTGTTTACACATGTAAAAAGTGTGTGCCAAAATGGTGCCTAAAATTCTCATGTTTGAACAAGAAAAAGCTCACAAAAATGTTTGTACTGACACTTTGAATGCTATTGAAAATGACCCAAACTTATTGGAAGGGACAATAACATGTGACGAATAATGTTTTTTTATTTATGACCCTGAAACGAAGTGCCAGTCCATGCACTGGAAGAGTCCAAGTTCACAGAGAGCCAAAACAGCTCAAATGAGCAAATCAAAATTCAAAGCAATGATGATTTTTTTATTATTATTATTATTCATGGGATTGTGTATCTTCACATGAAAGAATAAGGAAAAAAACCGGAATTGTGGAAGGACACAAGACAATGCACCGGCTCATACTGCTTACTAGCCAATTACAGCATCCCAGTGTTAGTTAGACCATCTGCCTTATTCGCTGGATCTTGGACTGTGCGACTTCTGTTTTCTAAGGTGAAATCTGCATTAAAAGGATCTCAAGTCAGTTGAAGCTGTGAAGGAAAAAGTGGCATGCATCCTGAAAGTTGGCTGAAGACTTCCAGCACTGTTTACAACAATGAAATATTTGTATAAAGCATTTTTGGGATAGAGGAGGGGTGTACATTGATGGTGATAAAAAGTAAATATGTATAAAATCAACGTTAATTTTTTACAGCTTCAGTCTAATTATTTAATAGCTACACCTTGTACATATACATGGAACATTGTGCTAATGTCAGTTATGAAAATTTGTAGTTATTTAACAAATCTGAATGTATTGCACAAATTCAGATAAACAGTACAAACTGTCCATCCATGATAGCATATTAGTTTCTATGGCGTTTGTGTACAATATCAGCTATTGCTACTCATGATTCAATGCATGAAAGCACTCAGCTTAGTTGCCCATTGAAGCTGATGTGACCTAACCAACCATAAATTACCTTAAGTTTATTGCTTACAGTTGTTAAGGTTTTGTGGAAAAATAACAGGAAACAATTGCATTCAAAAGGAAAGAGTACAAAATTTAAGAAACTGGAACTCAAGGAAACAAAAATACTGTAATCTGCTGCATATTCAAATAATAATTATTCTTTATATCACAAAAACTGACTTGGTAACTACTAATGAAACCCAAATACTTCTCAACACTGCTTATTCACGAGCCAAATGAAGGCACAAGCCTAGGCATTTTTCAAATAAAACAATTTTCCATTAGCAATATAAATTCAAATTTTGCAAACTGTTAAAATTACCCTAGAAAATTTATTATAAAAACTGTATGGTAAGAAATAATAGTTGGGTAAAATAAGGTTTTTACTTTGAAAAAAATAACATATAGCTGGATTGTGGCACAATGTTACTGTTGGTCTTGCTGAATAATATATCAAATACTCAAAACTTTCTCATTTTCACATCCTTGATTTTAGGCCCTTAATGTTTTTTTAAGGCCTTTCTCTGGTTGTAATGCAACAGGTAGTCATACTGAGCTCGAATTGGTTTCAAATGATAGAGATGTAAATAAACACGTGTGTAGATTTTGTATGAAAAAATTATTATGCTTAATATTTATTTGAGTAAAAATATTACTACAAAAACATTTTTTTTTTGTTGAATACAGTAAAATAATTGGCTCTGGCGGCTGTATAATTAACATCAGACAAATATACCTCAAAATAAGTTTATCTATTGTATCCACATTCCAATAGCTTGCACTTACTCTGTGCAAAAATTGATTTTTGGGTGGTCCTTTTCCTTGAAATGTGTAGGTGGTTGGAAATGATAAAAATTAGTTGAAAAGTAATGTATTTTTCCTGTTATTTAGCTACAGATTTATATAAATCGCACAGAGAATGTGAAAATTATGTTGGAATGACAGCCTTATTTGTTTGAGGGTATTTTCTTGTGTTATGTTAATTATAGAGCACAAATCATTCAAAAATCCATGTACATAATTAAATCAAGGGAAAAACCATGTTAGGCTAATAGCTTGTTTCATAGTTCACATGTTGAGTCAGCCAATAACTCTCACTCGGATAAAACTGTGCAAGATATAGCTTTATATAAGGCTTGCTGTACATAATTTAAGTTTATGTTTGTTAATGTTTTTCAGAATGGGAGTGATATCCACCAGATGGATGGCCTCAACTCGGACAATTCTTTGGTGGAAGACTTAATTGCCAACATTCTGGATGAGGATGTCTACAGCATATCAAATGGAACTATGGACCATGTGGGGTAAGGTGAAAGCTACTACGATAGTATGTGTGTGTTGGTGCAGTTGAGCAGTTTTGTAATGAGCGGCTGATGCCTTGCCGTGCAGGCTGGGCGGGGACTCCGAGCCGGACGAGATGTCCTTGTACAACGGCTGCGGGATCTTGGGGCCTAACTGCAACACCATCATGGGGCCGAACTGGAACAGGCAGCTGCAGAATGGCGATGCTCATGATTTATCTGCGCTCGAAGGCTTCAAGATCCCAGACTTTCTTCTGCCTAAAGACTATGTACGTATTTCTTTAAGTTGTTTGTGTAAGTGTACAGTTCCTTTTGTGATATTTCTTGATGACTGTGGGAAGTACAGTGTACACTCTATATAACGACACTTAACGGACTGAGCATTTTTCGCTGTTATAGAGTGTGGTCGTTAAATGGAGAGAAATAAAAGATATCATTTTACTATTCTATAATATTATGTATTTACTAATATACCCTCTTTTATCGCAATATGGTTGCACGCGTGTAATCGTCGCACCCATGTTTTAGGGCGTCAAAATTTGGATAAAAAAAACCTCTCGCGTAAACGTTGCATAATGTTTTTGGTCCCGCTATTAGATTCCAAGCACTTTGTGTGGGTATTTTTTTCCATATAAAACAATGTATTTTAAAATAGAAATCTAATATGTATATTCGGACATTACCACTTACTTATTTAATTAACGGAAATACGAAGTTGTCCGACGTGTAAATTGTCTTTTAAAGATTTTTTAAACGTTATAACCTTAATCCGTTCGTCAGCGTCGCCGCGGTATATCCCGTACAAAACTGTAGCCAGCGCTCGTTGCAATCATTAATGTTTGGTTATGTTACTTTCCGTTTAGAGCGAGCGCACGTAGCAGAATATCGATATCTCGCCGAGTTCATGCAACACGCACTAGGTGCTTAGTTAACTACATTTGATAGCCCGCATTCTTTCGTGTTGTGTACTACGGTAGTTACGCGTTCGTTCGGCTTGCATTTGGATCACAGATGTTTTTCTATTTAAAATTGAATAAAGGTTTTTGTTGTATGACTTATTAATTTAAATTGTTTGGCGTGCTCTTTTATACTTCCCTTTTTAAATGAATGTACTTTCCATGAATGGGTTTTGTTTTTATGAATAATTTTATCTAACAAAAAAAATTTTCCCCGCATAATCGTCGCACCCCTACTTTTCAAACTTGATTTTAGAATAAAATGTGCGACGATTGTGCGAGATAACACGGTAGTACACATTTTACACACGAACATTAATATTCATTCAAATAACAACACTTATTGCGTATAGTCTATTATTTTTTCTTTGTTTTTCCATATTGTAGACACAATATAGCGGCTAAAACCAAAGCATCTTCCAACATCACTGATCTTTTCTCCCGTCTCTATTGAGCGTATTAATTAACTTTTTCGTCGATATACAAAGATTTTCGTTTACTTGCCATGTTTACAGTTCGAAAGTCTGTAAGCAACTGTGATAATGATAACGTGTAACAACTTGACAAAAGTCTAGTGACTGAGGTAAACATGTGCAAGTTCATCTTACAAAAACAAAAGACAAAATTTCTTAGAATCTTCAGTACGTCAGTCAAAGTAAACACGTGCTAGATAATACAACAACTAAACAGCAAACAAAAGCTGCAGTTCTTATCAACTTCGGCAACTTATAAATTACTGCTTAATGATTTATAATGCTGTATTGTTGTCATTAAATAGAGTGAGTGTGATGCTACATACAGTTTATTATTGTATAGAAAAAAGGTTGACCCACCAAAGTAAAGCAATTTCGACGTTTTAAGGAGTTTGTCGTTAAATCAAGTGATGTTATAAAGAGTTTACACTGTACTTTTATGATACTTATAATAATTAATGTGCCATCCTGTTTATGACCATAAAATAATTTTTTTTTTAATAAAACTTGAAATAATTTTTTAGTTTTTGTCTACTCTACGTCCCTCTTTATTATAATTATTAATATCTACTTAGATAATTCAAAACTTGGATGCATTCTTGAAAACAACACTTTTATTTTATTATAATATCAGAGGTTAAGATGGCATTAACAATCCTACCATGAAATTTATTAGTTTCCAAAAGAAATGCTTTGTGGAAAGATTTACTTGACATTATCAGTAGGCCTGTGTGAATATCAGTTTTTTTTTTTAGTTTGAATTGAATATGAATACCAAATTATAAATGAATATGATTACATAATTTTAATAGTAAGAATGAGAATTTGAATTCCACAAAAAATATTTTCACGTTATGTAACAACTTCTGAAAATTATTCAAATAATACTAAAGTGAAAGGTTGGTTAAGTTAAATCCAGTACAATAATTGTATGTAAAATGGTTGTTAAAATATTTAAATTATGATATAAATATATTTTTTAATTATGCCGCTAACCTAAATTAACTGAACGAACCATCCTTTCATATCAGCCCGGTTTTCACAATCTGCTTTTAATTCCCATCTCTATGGAGTGTCCATATGGTTGTTGACTTTTGTTTAGTTTTTTCTCTCTTTTGGTGTGCGTGATGAAAAATATACAAATATTATGTTTTCAAGTTTGAAATGACAAATATGCAGTGTTTTCAATTGTTTACATGATTTTTTTTTGTTACTGTGTAGCGAGCCAGAATACTTGTTTGCATGTTTAAAACTCACTTATTGTTCATTTTTTTGATTATAAAGTCCCATTAAAACATCAAAAAAGGGTATTTATATTGCACAAATCAATGAATGTTGGTATAGCACAAACTTACCAGGCAAGCTGTGTAAACGAATACAGTAGAACCCCTATCATACACTTTTCAACGGAGGGCACAAAAATGGTGTATGATGCGGGAAAGTGTATGAAAAGGGAATAGCAATAATATAATTTTTTTTTTTTTCAATCTAGCATACCGGCACGTCAGATTAAACTTAAATACATAATGTGTAAATAATTGTATTATATTAATGAAATATATGAATTCATCATTATATATACATATAATAAAACCACCAGAAATGTAAAAAAGTCCATAATCAAGTAAAGCTGACATGAAAAACAGTGGCCTTACAAAATGTTATGAAGTCCTTTCTTGGAGGGGGGGGGAAAAGTCACAAAGCCCAAATTAGAAATAAAACAAAATAGGCTATTCTAAAAAGAAAATCAGAAATTTTTGCTTGTTTGTTTCATCTTATAAACAACTTTATGCAACAGAACAATTTTCAATAAAATTTTAACTTGAGAAAAGTAAAATACAAAACAATCCGATCATAAGAAAACAATAACAAACGGGTATATTCAGTTCAAAGATTAATGAATGCACAAAATATGAGATCCGTGCCTTGGCAAAGCGCGTGTACCATTTTCATAATCATTGCTAGTTTGCGCCACTAGTCTCGCTTGGTGCTTGCCATAGATGCTACTAGCGAAGTGCACAGTCTTCCTGATACTCCATATCTATGGTGTGATAAAGTTATTTTCTTACGTTTGCAAAGGTAAACAATGAACGATTTTCAAAATAAAAGCATTAAAACGTAGTTTATCAGGAGGAATATAACAAAAAAATTTTGAATGTTAGGACTTTTCCGCTTCGTAAAAACGTATGAAACGGGAAATTATTGATTTTATAAGTGTATGTTCCGGGAAAGAAAACCATTGTAAATATAGTACTTTCGGCGGGACCAAAATTAATCGGCGTATGACACGGGAAAATGTATGAAACGGGAACGTATCATCGAGGTTCTACTGTATTCGTTATTTCAAGGAGTTAGAATTCAAGGTCGCATTGAATACAAATAGTTTATTATTTGTATTATAAAATTGACACAGGCCTAATTATCAGGTTTTTAAACTAATAAAACAAAGTTTGAGATTATCTTTTACTGAAGAAGTAGTAATTTTTACAGAAATAATTAAACAAAGAATAAATAAAATTGTACAGGTTATCCTTTCATGAGAATATAAGTATTAAATTATATTTTCTATAGTTGCTTCAAAGTTATAAAGTTTTCGTGAATACGTTCAGTGATCACTGTTATCGTAATATAGAAAATATGATTTATTTATTTAGCTTGGAGCATCATGGCACCAGGGAACATGGTGTAGGCGGCATGGCATGGCAACTTAGTCCGGAGCTTGAATCACCATCCGAAGAACAACACAGGAAATTATAGATTGTTTTTGTGAATCTGGCATTCTACTTACAAGAGTATTAAAGAGTTGGATGTAATACAAGACACATGTGAAAATTAAAACAATTGTGAACTTAAAGGGGAATTAATTTAAACGTGGTCTCAGGTTATGTCCTCAAGACATAGGATGAAGACATAAAGGATGTACAAAAACACGCAAATGGCCAAGCACGTATGTGTGAAACACAACACATCCACATGCGAGGTGATGAAAATAAGACTAGTTGACCAGTCTTGATGTAGAAATCTTTTGGGAAGGATCTCTAAAGTTAAGTGACTACAATGTATTCATATATTGTTCCAAGAAGCACCAAGAATTCGTAATACTGCCTAGCACATAGAGGGCAACTGGCCCTGGCAGAGGAAGAAAACAGTACATGGTGGCATGTGGACATGCGGACATGCTAGGAATGCCTGCCTCAGACATGTTCTTCCTCTGGGAGGCAAGCAGTCCAGAAGATAGTGCAGTTCAAAATATGCAGTTTTATGTGGCAAAGAGGAGGGGGAAACGGTTGGTAGAAAGAAAACATTTGAAAAGTTGAGAGGAAGCATACTTGTGGTTAGGCGGGGATGCTGCAGAATTGCGAAAAGGACTTGGTCAAGGTTCGCAATAGTTGGCGGGAAGGTGGCGTGATGCTGGGCCAGGAGAATGACAGGAAGTGTGAACGCAGCGCACTGACAGAACAACAAACACTTCCCCCCCCCCCCCCTCCCCATCTTTCCAAAACAAAAAAACACACACAGATGCATACCGACACTCAATTACTAGGGGCAATGAAAAATGGTAAATAAATTGTTTCAATTTCGGTGAATAAACCAGAGGATTTCGTTATAAAATTTTGGTATTATAAGATTGTTTCGTTGAATAAAAACAATGTATTTAGAATCATTTTTATTCATTTCATAAGCGATGAGATTCAATTATAACAATTTTTTACACAAGACATTCATAATAATACACATTTAAGATTTATAATACAATTTATAAAGAATATAATGAATATAGTCTTCTAGTCCTATCTCTGCTTTGTGGTTTCCCACATACTGTTTCCTCAAATTTTGTACACAGTTTTAAGGCCATGTTGCCCATGTTGCAGTGTTTTTCAGCTTCTTTTGAAAAATTATAATAATTCCATTTGTATGGAAAAATCGAAACACAGTTTAAACAAAGATGTGTCTGTACACCTACCAAAAAATTGTTTCATATCATTTCAAACAATTTCTTAATATTTTTGACCAAATGTAATACAATTTTCAGTAGGCATAAAATAAGCCAAAGTCAATCTAAAAAATTGTGTTATAAAATTTGCAAAACTTGTAACCCAGGTTTGTGGCGTGCATAGTGTGACTGTGGATCCTCTTGATTTTTTTTGAAGCAATCTGCTACAATGTTTTTGAATAATTTGCAAAAGTACTTTTAGAGTAATAAACTAAGTAACTTAACATGGACTTCTTAATCTGTTTACATTGTTTCTGACAAGAATGAAATAGAGAACATGTGAAAATACTGAATTGTGGTAGTAACGCAAGTACACAAAAACTTAAAATCCTTGACTTCAATGGCTAGCTCCAAAACACATTCCCAACATAACTTCAATGTTATCAGCCCGCAAAGATGTTCGCTTGTCGGACATGATGTTGCTGTACATGGAAAAAGCCCTCTCACTGTCAACATTGGAAACAGGGATCCACAGGCACTTCACAGCATTGGTTGCATACTCTGGGAAATCTGATTTTAAAGACAGCAGGATGGTAAGAATATCGACGTTCTTAGAAATTGATTTTAAGACTGCCTGTTTAGTCTGAGTGTAGCCTTCTAGAACAAGTCGAAAAGGCACCTGGGATAGGAAAGGAAGTTTTTCAACCTTGTTCTGCAACTCAACAGCGTCAACCTCTAGCCCCTTACAAGCAATTTCTCTGGGATCAAACAAAGCACCCATACACTCTACAAAATCCTTGGCAGGATCACTGGCAATCAACGATGATAGCTTCAATAGAGACTTTTGTCCTGTTGAAACAAGAGTAGCCCTAACAGCAGATTTCAAGCAAAGTTGTGAGTTCAGCATCTGTGTTGTTTCAGGATGAAAAGTATTATCACTGGCCAATTTGAAACTGGTTTTCAAATCATAAAGTTTTCCTAGCAACCTGTGAGCAAAAGGATATGACGAACCCTCTAAAATCTCAAGCAATTCTACAGTTGATTTACAGTGCTCAACTACAAATCTTGCTTCACATTGCAAAACAGCAACTTTGTCCATAGACATCTGCATGTAATATTCTGTTGAACTTCCACTAGTTTCTGCATCTTCTGTCTTGAAGTATTCTAAAAGATGGGGTAAGTATGTGTCAATGTACTCCACAGCACGGAACCACGAATTCCAGCGTGTTAAAACAGGAGATGGGAACAATTTGGGGTGAATGGACGATACCGTCAGAAACTGCAAATAGTGGTGTTTCCTTTTCCTTGAATTCAAGAAAAACATTTTGGTTTTCATTACACACTCATTCAGTTCGGAAAGCTGTGCCACCCAAATATTGCCAACCAGGCAGAGCTTGTGTGCCCAGCACTGAATATGTAGCATTTTGTCACTTACCAAAACGCGCAAAAGGTCAGCACATTTTGTCATGTACTTCGCCGAGTCGCAAGTGAAAGAAATTACGTTATCATATTTTACATCAAATTTCACCAATATATCAACAATTGCTCGTGAGCATTCTGTCGAATTTGCATTCATCAAAACTTTCGTCCCAGCTACAAGCAATTTTTGTTCACTGCTTGCAGACATAATCTTAAATAGAACGACAAACACACACTGTCCTTTCTTGTTGGTTGTTTCGTCACACAATAAAACAATGTCTTGCCCTTTCACCAGTTCTTTTATTTTCTCCTCCTCTTCAACTTTCAAACTTTCAAGGTAAGTGCTTCGTAAGGTAGATGAATGTAGAAGGTCACCGGACCCTAAAAATAAAAAATATTTATTTTCTCAATTTGTATTGATTTCGCACATTCTGAACTAAACTTTTGAAAAATAATTCTGTTTCCATGTGTTTTGATACTAGCACTACATACTTCTCTTGTGAAATTTAAAGGCCCCGTATTTACCTTGCACATTAATAAATTATGGAAATACCAGAGATGAAATATAGAAAAAAGATAAGTAGTTTTTATTATTAGCAAGTATGAAATAATGACCAGTTGGTGTTATTTTAAAGACTTAAGTGATTTGAGAATATTTTGCATGTGACAGAATGATAACAAGTAGCAGTAAAGTTTAAATTACCTACAAATGGGTTGTTAGCAAACTCAAAAAAACTAAAAATGCAAAATACATGAAAAGTGTTTTATTGTGGTAACGAGGCACTTCTACTTAACTTACCTGGAATGTATTCATTCATCCAAGATCGCAGTCCTGGATGGTCCAGTTTTTCAAGCGGGATGTTTGCTTGCACGAAAGCCCGCACTGTGTCTTTCGCCAATTTAGTTTTTTCGGCCTTGAGTTTTTTTAGCAAAGACACATTTTCAACAATTGTTATCTGTCTTTTCACTCCGTTGCCACCATTATCCTTGTTGACTTTGTGCGAAGACCTTTGTTTACAATGTTTTTCGCAGCTATCCTTCCTTTTCCAGTCAACTGTTACATTGCAGTACTTGCACATCATAACTTTTTTATGTTTGTCAAACACATAAAACCCTTCACTTTCATACTCCCGTGCCCTTTCAAATACACTTAAAACCTTTGGCATGTTTATGCACAATTTTTACTGACAACGAAGCGTTTGTTTGGGAGTTAAAGTCAAGATAATTTATGTTTAGGTTGTGTTACGTTATATTAGGTTATGTTACAATTTTTTTAATATTCTGCGGTAGCACAACAACCAGTTGGCAAACACGTCTAATTTTTTACATCCCGTGAACAGGGACAACAAAGCACAAAGGTAACAACTCGCGGGCTGTTCTGTTTGGTATACACGCCCGTAAAAAGTTCTGTTCCAACCAATACCATTCCTCTGTGATTTTTGTTATTCTTTTGTCTGGAAAGCTGTTCCCATTTGTGTACAGTCCGCTACGTCGAGTATCGTATGATCGTATCGATGTACGGAAGTTATTTCGTGCATTGCTAATAATTTTAACGTATTTTCGAATTAAATTAGATAGGCATTTCGCAATTTCGTTACCAAGTAGCCAATTTCGCGCCTTGACGGTATATTTCGCGGTGGTAATAAGATTTCGCGAAAACGAAATGTGTATAGGTGTGCTGTGGATAGGTTAAGTTCACTTTTTGATACAGTACAGATAATTGAAAGGGGTTTTACAAAAATTTCGCGATTTCGCATTCACCATTTTTCACTGCCCCTATCAATTACACACACCTATGCATACAAATGCACATACATGCATGCACCCACCTGCTGTGCATGCAAATGAACGCATGCACACACACAATTTGAATGCCTAACAGACACATTAAAAAAAAGCTGATAATGAGACTGAGAAAGGGCTTTAGATCACTTTTGAGTGTGCAGTTCACAAGCCATGCATGCCCAGAGCCAGCAAAGTCTCATGGGAGGGGAAGTGATGAGACTGAGGACACTCATGAAATGAAGAGGGGTGGGTGGGGACTGAGGGTAAATGCAAAGTAATTGGGGGTACACCTGGGGTGTCTTCAGAAATTCTCATAAAGTTTAATTGCAACTTGGCCAGCCAAAAGAAAATAGGTTAAAATTGACATAAGGGCTTTTATACTGGTTGCCACTGCTCTGGAAATCTTTGAAATGTCGGAATTTTGAAAGCGTCAGGGAGATCAGATAGGCAGGGAATTAATTTTTGTATCAGGAATATTTGAATATGACAGGGTGGCCACCCGACCAGGCAAATCAGGAAACCTTTAATCAGCCATGAGTTGTTTTGATGTTGTGAAACTCTCCACTCTGGGTGTAATAAATTCTAACTTATCATTGATAACAAACCAGGCTTGGAAGCATGTGCTGCCCCACGTAAAGGAAACACAGTAATGTGCAGAAAACCCATAGCCAGAGCAGAGTGAGTGACAAATAAATTTAGCTTAACTCCTACAAGCATTAGCTGCAGAGTTACTGTGAATCTTAGACTAACTGGCTTGGTCTGTTATGTTGTTTCAAGAGAAAATACAGTACAGGAATAAAATTCTGTAGAGGTAACCCACGGGGAGAGTATGTAAGCGACAACAACCAAATGTTTAGGTTTGATCTCTAGTTTATTATATTAATGATTATTATTCTTATTCTTGTTGTCTTGCAGCAGTTTTATAAGTACATTACAGGAGTTTAAATTATCTTGAACAGAAAGATCGCCATGAGTTGGCGATAAAATTAAATTTGATATTACACACAGAAGTTAAGAACTGAGCTGTCGGCCGGCTGCAGTGACATTACGGCTTTATTTTTACAATATTAACTTAACCAAATACATAGGTGCTAGAATGACCTATTACTTAGTTTCCCTAGTTTTTCTTATAAAATTGTCTCCTTGCCAGCTGTGAAATTTATGATGGATAAACCGCGTAGTGAAGTCCAACCAAGCCGTCAGACAACACTAAGATGAGGGGATGTCCGACTTATGATTTGAGCCCTCCTGCATCGGAGGACGCGTAAGACCGCCGGTCTCCCCAAGGGGATGATATGGAAGGAGGGGGGGTGTTACAGTTAGATCCACACTACACAAGAGACACACTAAGCGTAGTGAGTCCATATGAAAAAGTGAGGAAAGCCAAAAGATGCAAGGAAGGCCAAAATAAAAGGCGTATCACTTACCATTTGGTAGTTAGTACTGAATATAAGATCAAGTTAGCACGGCTGAGGCAGACGTGCGGAACCGAAATTAAATGCTACTGTGGAGTGGCATTATTTAATTGCTGCGAAACAGAAAAGCAAACAAGACAACACGCAAAAGCAACTACATTTCACCACAGGTAGTGATCGGTCTCAATCTCGGCGCAACCACGAATTCCATGTTGCAAGGCGAGTCAGTGACTAGCTCATTCGCGCACTGGAAGGTAACAGCCGCTAGCCAGCTGGAGCTCGTATAGTTAAGGGCTTCGCCTACCTGGGCACACATACGGTGTGCAGAGCTTCAGGAAAAACAACACAATTTCAAAACTACTCAAGATATGTGAGTGGGGACTGTTTATGAAAAGCATTTAAGAGTTCTTTGAGGGCTGAAAAGTACTTTTGATTTCGGATTAAGTTTTTAAAATGTATTTTTAGAAGAGTTAAAATGGCTAAAAGGCATGTTTTCAGAGTAATTTTTATGTGTAAAACAACCAGTACAGATTCTTGAAAGCACTTAAGGGACTTGCTTTACACCTTTATCTTCATTTATACGCAATATAATGTTACGGTCACCGCTCAAATTTCACAGTTATCCTGTGACGACGAGAAGACTGCGCACCAGTTCAGAGCCTTGCGCTTAAAGGCGATACCGTGCTATAAATACCAGCGAGCGTCTAGCTTATCATCCCGCCTCACTAACACACATACACCCCTGACGAGGCGGGCCCCTTAAGGTGACTTCCCTGGTGCCGAAAAAGGGGGTGTGCAAAGGGGCAGTGCTATGCCAAAGAGAAGGGAGGAGATAGTACCCTCTGATTAGCCATAGGTCCTTAGGTAGTAGGAACCCAGAAAAAAAGAGACCTGAGCCGTGCCGCCCAGTGATTCCCAAGACTGCCGGCAGATGGTGCACGTGGGTTCTGAAACTAATGACTGGCCGGTAGCTGATAGTTGGGACTCTGGCTGCAGTGGCCACCTGGCGGGAAGAGGAAGAACTATCTCGGTCTTAGGACAGGTTGCGCGTGAGATGCGCTAGCAGCGCATTGGGGTGGGCAGGGGGTGCGTGGCTTTGTTCCACCAGCGGAACTGTATCTAGAGACAGTCAACGGGTCAATGCTCCGGACACCTGGTTCTAGGAAGCACAGTGTTGTAAAACACAGGTGACAAGGGGTACGGAGGGAAAGCTGGCAAAGTGGGAACTTGAATAAAATGGCCTCTGGCATGTCCTGGCGTTAGCGAACAAGATCTTCATGCCTGACTGAAAGTCGCCAACTTCAGCTGACATCTTAAAAAGCTCATGCTTGCTTCAGTAGGGGCTGATGGAAGCAGTAACTCCGAGGACTCTCGCCCGGGGTCACGGTGAGGGAGAGGTATTACATGGAAGCCATGATCAGGAGCGAAGAGAAAAGGATGAGCCTTGTTGAATTAACATGGGACTGCCGGATCATCAGCGTGCAGCTCTGTGAAACACACATTGAAACCAGTCCAGCAATGTTTAAGTTGGAGAGTATAGTAATAAAAATAAATTTAAGTTAGCTAGGTAAATCAGATTAAAAAAATTTATAAAATTAAGGTGAATCCTTGAATTAGCCAAGAGGTTACTGATTCGCGGCACAGTTGGGGAATCTGTTAGGAAACTGTGAATTCAGGGAAACCCATTAGAAATTATCTGTTTGTCTAGCAAGTCAAAAAGAACTTTATGAAAAACTGTATCATTTATACCATTTTTGAATGCTTGGTTGAAAAACTACTCACATTGCTTTCAAAGTGTGTCACTTACCATTTTTAAGCTCTCTGTACTGCCAAACCTGTGCAGCAAATGTGACATGTGACATATGGATTGCTGGGGAATATTCCACTAATTTTTTTTTCTTCTCGTGTTTCTTTTTAACTATTACCTAGAAGATTTTTACCTTTGGTATTAGTGAACAGATGCCACAACTGAAAACTAACACCATGATTTGATACGTGAAAGACTAGAGGTTCTCAATTGCAAAATAAAACTAAAACAAAAATGTTGAACAAATAAAAACTTATACTAGCAAATGGTGCCACAATTCTTTCCCTTTCTTTTTTTCAGCACATTACTGAACATATATCATTTAATAATTATTTTGCAGACTGTTTTCAAGTTCTTTTTTTGTTCAATTTTGGATAGTCTGTATTAGTTTTTTGATATTTGTACAATTCTGTAGTAAAATAATATATTTCATTAACAGTTTAGTATAAAGTACCAAAAATAGTGAAAATTCACAGAACTACATTTACTATTTTTAAGTTTATATTTGGCAGTTAGAAGTTAAAATTAAATCAGAATTTGTGCTGGTTGATCTGTGTCTTTTTATTTAGTTTTAGAATCTGAATTCTAATTAAATAGTTTCACCCCCAATATGGAAGGAGAAAAAAAATGTATTTTTTAATTTTGATTTTTGAATGAAGAAGTTGCAGTGTGAAGTTGTGATGTGGCTGAGTGGCCGCTGTGAAGTGGTGTTGGCTTGGTAACTGCAGGGACAGAGCCCAGAGTACGCTTGTCCGGGCGTGGGCTCCTTGGAGCAGAACAACTGGGATCTCCTGGGACTGTCACAGGCCGAGTGCCGGAGGAGCGATCACCTGCAGCCGTCCAGGCCTCTGGACTCCGACGGCTTCTCTGCGCCCAACCAGGTAGGCCCAGCTGATAACTAGTTCTAACTTTATAATATTTTTTTTTTTTAATTTGACTTTTAAAAACTATATCTTAAATAGGTGTAAGTTTTTTAAAATTGTTTATTTTTTTCTCCTGAAAAGTTGTTTCTTCAACTTAAGATATTTTTTTTATATTTTTATGAATTTTTACTATGTCTAGATGGAGACTCAAAAACTCTAGTCAAGTTGAGCAAGATGTTAAAAGAATTGAATCAATTTAAATGTTGAGTTAATTGAACTCTACATGATGATACGCAATTATCTTTTTCTTATAAGTATTGATCAACTCAATTGAAAAAAAATTAGTCACCCTAGTTCGCATGCACAGATGGATTGTTAAGCTTGTTCAGATGGTGCAGAGAACGAATCCCATGCTCAAACACACTCATACTCCCTCTACGTGAGTATAAGGCAGTAGCGGTCAATGAGACATTGATGTTTCAAGCGGACAGTGTACTTCAACATGGATAGATGTAAGGATGTGACAGTGGCAAAAGGTGGTCGTATTTGACCGTGCCCATGGCTATCTGTGCGTAAAGTTGCTGGATCTGTTCGTGTTTCGCAATGGACTGTTCAATATGTCTACAAGCAGTGATGTACTACACGTGGCCATGAGACACGATGTTAGAATCGTGGTTGGGAACAAATCCTGACAGAGGGACCGGAGATGAGTTTCATGGCTTGTGATTCAAAATCGCTTCCTGACCTGACCGAAATTGAGGCAGCCTGTGAATGTAGGTCCATCCCAATCTGTTAGCGAGAGAACATTGTGACGGGAAATGCATGCAATGAACATTTGGAATCGGTCACCTCGCAAGAGGCCATTTCTCTTACAGTGCTGCGCATCTTCAATGGGCTATAAATAGGGACATGAACTTTATGGTGTGTAAAAGGTTGAAAAGCGGTGTTAAAAAAAACTAGAGATGGTTCAATTCCATATTTTCTCGATTCCGATTCCGATTCCGATTCCAAAAATGCTTCGATTTCAGGTTCGGTTCCAATTCCGATTCCACCAAAAAAATTGCCATGTACCTAATCTTTAAATAACTTAAAGGAAAAATACAATATACCATGATTCCAAACAAACTTCTATTTCAAGACAAAGTTTTTAGTGCCATTCTAATGAGAACTCAGCTGCTTGTATTATGCTAATTAATTCATAAGCAATACAAGGTTATAATTTCATCAATTTCTAGAAATGAGAATTCAGGTGTATTTACAAAACAAACTGAAATATTAAAACAGTATATAAATCAAAAATAGAATCTTATGGTACATTATGAATTTCACTGGAGTCCCCCAAACCAAGGTCCCACTTATGTTGAGTCCGAAAATGTTTTAATACATTGGTTGTGGTTTTTGTTGGCCCATGAGATATTTTCGTGTTACAATAATTGCATATTGCAAATTTGTCATCGAACGGGTAGATTGTAAAATGTTTCCACACTTCAGACATGATTTTTTATTTCTAATACACGTTTCACGTGTTTCTGCAAAAACGAGTTATATACATCACAGAAATACGTGTACTATACTATAGTAGAAATAAACTGACCTAATCTCTTGAAAAATAATAATTGTAACCACGCGTGTTAATAGGAACAAAAGTGAGGTTTAGGGATGGGGCGACCGAATCCAATATCCGCCGAATCCGCCGAATCCTAGGGATTCGAAGATTCGGCGGGTCTGATATAGGATTCGTCAAAGGATTCGGTTTTTTACTATTTACGGGAAAAAAAATACAGTAAAACTCACTTACGAGGTCCCGCATGGTAGGTTTTTCCGTATAAAGCGTTTAAATTGCCCGAGGTCGCATCATTTACGCCATTAAATGTGTGATATAAAGTCCGTTAAAATTTTTTCTGAAACTTTCTGTCTCAAATTATGGCGCACGTAAAACGTAAATATGAAGAAAAGACAAATGAACAACAATATACGAAGAAATATGGATGATGTACCATAACTACAGTACAAAGCCAATAGATATTTTAAGATAATTACCATAATAAGAACTAAAGATTCTTTGTAGAATACCATAATTACTACAGAAGCATGATGGCTACCATATTTGCACTATATTTACCGTAACAACCGAGATGTATATTTACCGTGATAGTAATGTATTATTTATTTATGACATATTAAATTAAAGAACATTGTTGGAAAAAAAAAAGGATGTTAAACTTTGATATGTATGGTTGGCACATTTTGCTAAGAAATAATGTGATGTGAAAGAATGCAGTACTACTACGAAAAGTGAAAATGGTACTCGTGGATTTTTAGGTTATGTCAGTCTCTTTCGTTTTTCAGTAATATCGGCCGAAAATTAACAAGCGTACTGTATCGGAAGTCGGCAGAAATGCCGATTCAACTAAATATTGGCAAAATCGGCTTCTTCAATACAGCTGTACATTTAATGACATGAGTAAACATATTTCAGATTTCAGGATATTGAAAAAGACTTTAATTTCCATGTAGGTTTATGTGTGTATGTTTTTTTGCAAGTGTAAATTGAATGAAGTAAAATGCTTTTATTTTTATTACTTTCAATTGATTAAACTTATGACCAGTTACAGATATTTATGACACTAATTTTGGGGTTAAGCAATTTTACTAAAGCATTCCAGCCAAGCAGGTTGCCAGCGAGAGACGCTTCTCTTCTGCTGGAAACACTATCGCCAATCGTAGAGCTAATTTAACTCCTGAACGTGCAGAACAAATTATTGTTCTGCATGATAGATTAAAGAACAGAATTTAATACTCTGACAATCTCTCTCAGAATTATTGTGCTGAAAAGTGGAAATGTTGAAACAATGTGAATGTACTTTTCAAACAACATGATTTTTGGTGCTAAGTTTGTTGAAGCTCAGTAAGGACTCCAGAAAAATTGACAAGGATGAAATTTTCCCAAAGATATGTTACATTTACACAAACATATACTTGGTTATGTTAGTTGGATGATATCAGTTACTAATGAACCAATGGCAACAGGTAAGATTCAATGGAAAAAAAATGTTATTTTTTTCTAGCAGTGCAAAATGTAAACACACACTGTCAATACTTACCCAAAATTAATAAGCCCACTTCATTTTAATACTTTATTCAAACATTATACTAAGTTTAAGATAAAAATAATTTCCCAAAAGTGTAACTGTACCACAAAAGCTCGAGCTCGGCTCGAAGTAAAATTCTTAGGCTCGCAGACCTCTAGCTTATTTATAGAAAAAATCCTAACCGCTAATCTGTACTAAAACTGAAATTTCTCAAGAAAAATTTTTTGTCTTTATATACACTTAGGCTATACCAGAAATGTACCAAACTACATGTGATAAAGTCAAGGGACTTTTAGTGCAAGCAGAATACATCTCACTTACATTAGATATGTGGACATCATCTGTTAAAAGATTCGGATTCGGGTTCGAGATTCGGCAATTCCAGTCGAGGATTTGAGTTAGGATTCGGATTCGAGGAAATCAGGATTCGCCCCATCCCTAGTGAGGTTACAACATGTCATAAAGTATTTGATAATATGGAGGCTTTCGTGTTTCATCTCATGTAGCAAGTGCTCAGCCGTGTCAAAATGTACCATCTATGTGCGAAGCAAATGAAAAAAAGTTAATCAGACATACTAGTTATATATATTATTATATTAAATAAAAATACCATGATATATTATGTGTTTTAACCCAATTTTAACCATTTTAAAACTTCAAACAAAAGAAATTACGATAGATAGTATTGCTTTTGTTGTGTTGCACGCTCTGTTTGCTGTTTACAACGTTAAAGTATGGCGGACTCGGCTAGATGAGATGATGCATTCGTAATTTGTTTATTTTCCTTTCTTTACCTATTGTGTAATTCAACACGGAATAAGTTAAAACACGGTTATGATTCTAGAGTTTGGAAAACAAATATTTAATTTGATCCTAACTACTTTTATAATGTAATTGTATAAACTGAAACTGCAACCAATATAAACGTGATATAAGATACCTAACTATTACGTAATTTACCGTATTTTGAAATCAAAGTGCAAGGTGAGTTACGTAAATATTGTGACAATATTCTGGCCGAAAAAAACGGTAATTTTAGCAGGAATCGCTGGTTTCATTCAGGAAAAAACTTTTTTTTTCTAAATTATTAAGAGTGCTTACTACCATACTAAATACGATACGATTCCTTGAAACTTGGAGGAAGAATCGACGGTTCCGATTCCTGGCAGAATCGGTGGAATCGCAGCACCAAAGAATCGACAGGACCCATCCCTAAAAAAAACCAAAAGCGGTGAAACATATTTTTGACCATTTAGCAAGAGAAAAATATTACATCAAGTAATACAACTTATAATGTAATAATCAAGTCTTCTGATGCATTTAATAACATAATACAATCAATCTAAAGTAGAACAACATAAATAAGAAGCAGAATTCACGTTTGTTCATTAACAAAAATTTGCAACTATATAATATAAACTGCAAATTATCAGTATTTATAAAACCAATAATTAAGACAATAACTTACAAAATGGAATTTTTTCCGCAAGGAACAGATGCTAACGAAAACAGAGAAATGCAACTTTTTAACAATTCATTCATCATTCATGTTGCTCAAATGCCAGTGTCGTCATTAGTTCTGCATTTTTGTCCAACAGAGTATGCCTCCTGTCTGTAACAACTGTATTGTAAGATGAAAAAAATCTCTCGCTATCTACATTGGAGCATGGAATCCAGATACTTTTTAGAGAAGCAGATGCAAACTCGGGGAATTCATTTTTCATAGCGAAAAGAATGTCCACCACCTCCGCTCACGAATCTCGTGTTTTTTCTTTAACCAAGTCTTTCATTCGTGTGTAACTTCAAGCAATGTCGGTACACGTGAGGTTCAAGTCTTTTATTCCTGGCAGACTTGTGAAGAGCACAGTTAGTTCATTGTTGACCTCATTTAGCAGTATTCTTGAAGGGTCAAACATTTTTCCCAGAGTTTCAAAAAACTTTTTGGTTGGATCTGTGGCCATTAACAGCTGCAATTTGTCTATGCATAACGATGCTGCACGTTGAAGTCCGTTCTTAACTTCAGCTTGACAGACTTTGCTGTCAATGTCCTCGAGTGCAGCAGCCGTCTCAGTATTGAAGATTCCTGAAGCAGCTAGAGACAAATCTTCTTTGATGAGTACAAGTTTGTTGACCAGTGTGTGACTTGTGGCATATGTGGATGCTTCCAAGTGCTCAATCATTTTGATCAAACTTTGAAGATGCTCCTTCACAAAATTAGCTTGCAGTATAATTTTTTTTATATCCACTTGTGACAAAGAATTGAAATATTCAATCCCTGCGTTTGGCAAATCTTGAATATCCTCGGAAGTAAAAAACTCAATCATGTCTGTAATATACTCGGAAGAGTATATCACAGATTGAAACCAACTGTTCCACCGAGTCAAGATGGGCAGGGGAAACTGAGTGACATTTTTCTCTTCATTTGGATACTTCTTTATCAAAAATTTTGAATAGAGATATTTCCTCTTCCTAGTGTTGAGGAATACTGACTTAATCTTGCCGATTGCAGAGTTTAGTTCAGTCAACACTTTAGGGCAGATGCTGCCAACAATGTTCAATTTGTGTGCCCAGCACTGAATATGCAGCATCTGATCACCCAAAACTACTTGCAAAGAAGTACTACTGCACTTTGTCATGTACCGAGCACTGTCACTTACAAATCCCACTACCGAATCATAATTTATGTAACGGCTGATCTTCGCTTCCGTTGACGGGTCCTGGTCACTGTGCCTCGGCACAGTGCTACTGCCCCTGGTGTACCGCCCGCCCCCAACAGACAAGGGGAAGGGGGTGTGCCATTTATCGGGAATTACCGAAGGCGAGTTAATAATAACGTGCATTACGTACTTTTGAACCCATTTATTAGGATTACTCCTAAACACAAACACCGCGTGTCGTGCGACTGTGGATCCACGCGCGAGCGAGGCGTCATGAGCGCAAGTCCGTCCTCTCTCAGTGGCTGCCTCCTCCCGACTCCCCCCGGGCCCCGGCACCTCGCAGACGCCACAGTTTTGCGTCGCGCGAGGGGCCACTAGCCAACGGCGTGCAGGCAGCTACCGGGTGGGGCTACCCGAACGACCCACTGGGTGCAACTAAGACCTTACATGTACATCATACTCTTTCATTGAGTCCAACACTGCTCGAGCACAGTGTGTTGCATTAGCTTGCTCAAGAAAATGTACCCCGGCCACAAAGGTCTTCTGTGTGTCTGTAGGCTCCAACAGACGAAACAGTACAACAAACACACACTTTCCTCTTCTGTCTGTAGTTTCGTCTGCTAAAATGCAAATAGACTTCCCATGAACTTCTTTTTTCAAACTTGCTGCTCTTTCCTCCTTTAATAAAGGGACGTATTTCTCTCTTAAAGTCTTAATAGATGGCAGATCTAAAGAACCTGTGGAAGAAAAGCAAAATATACAGTTTTTTTTAAAAACAGCATTAACAAGTAACGTACAATTAAAAAAAAGAGAATGCAGAAATTGCAATATGGGTAAGCTAAATGAGTTAATTTTTAACAGTTTTCACTAGTTGACACTTTTCATGTCCCAGACATCACATTTAAAATAACCTGCAGTTTAATTAAAATAATTCTTAGATAAATAAATAAGTGTACAAACCTTCAATATATTTATTCATCCAACTTGTAATACTAGGATTTTGTAGTTTTTCTAGTGGGATGTTTGCTTTTACGAATGCTTCTGTGGTTTCCATGGCAAAACAATCAGCATCCGTTTTCCTTTTTTTAGCTAACTGGGCACAGCTGCCAATAGTTTGCTGAAGTGTCACAGTAGAATTAGAGGAAATGCGAGACTACTTGTGTTTTTCACCATTAATGTGTTTTAATATTGAGTCTTCACGATCCCAGGTGACTCTGCAATTACAATACTTACAAAATAAAACAGATTTATCTGTAGAATACAGACCATCAGAAGAGAATTCTTTCCCCATATCAATAGCAGTAATACCTTTTTTAGGTATGGCGATTCAAAATAAAAATTTACATCTGAATATATATACAGTTTTTATTCACATGCACTTAGGTATCACTCAAATAAACGTCCTGCTTAAACCATTATTTTTTAAAAAACAAAATGTTTATGTTCAACGAACTAGTCAACGACCAAATGTTTGTTATTCAACAGACGTGCGCTACCTTTGTCTATGCGCGTGCTGTTTTGCGCTCGCGTTTAATCACATCACGGATAACACGCATGCAGAAGGCTGGTTGTTATTTCGAAATATGTTTGAAATTTCATTTCTGTGCGTGAAGGTACATGGTTGAATATCTAAAATAAATAATTTTACAAAGAATTGTTAACGTTTAAAAACGATTGTTACTGTGTCGCGTGTTACCTCTCTGGCTTTTCCAGAATGGCCTTAAGCGTCAATCCTTAGTTTCCTGCCTGAATAGAAGGGAGTGGCCCCACGTTGGGCGCCACTAATTTTCGCGAGGTGAGGGTTGCTTCTTGCTGGAGGGAGTCCCCTCCCTGCGTCCAATCTTTACTGTGCTGCCTGAATAAGAAGGGAGCGGCCTGACTGGCGCGAGTAACTTCTGGCTGGAGGTTCCTAAGAGGGGTAGGTAGTATTCTCCCCCACCTTGGGATGCCCTGAAAGTGGCTCCCAGTGTCCCTCGTCTGATGCCTACTTACTTGCTGCGGTCTCCCTTTCCCTGCAGTAGTAGGGCTGACCTGCTTGCTGGCTAGTTGGCTGGCTGGCTGGCTGGCTGGCTGGCTGGCTGGCTGGCTGGCTGGCTGGCTGGCTGGCTGGCTGATAGGTCCCCGAGGTTCTCCCTCACCCCGAAATGATACTCTCCGATATGAGGTACGGGTTTTATTCCGAACACTCGCGGTTGGTACCGACAGTCTCCCGATACACACTGACTAACTCGCGGGCTCGGTTGACGTTCTCCGGCTCGTGGCTGGCAGGCTCGGCTGCCAGTGAAGGCGCGGTGAGCATGGCTCGGCTGCCAGTGGTGCCTCTAGGGCACCGACTGACCTCCTGGCCCAAGGGCCGGCCTTTTATACCCCTCCTGAGGGCCAGGGCGTGACGTAGGAAGGGCTGGGGGTTGCAAGAATCACAGGCGCTTCCAGGAATTCCAGCCGGCCTACGTGACTTGGACGGACCTCGGCTTGGAGGGAGAGGGGAAGGCGGGAGGAGGCGGCTGGGCAGGCGGAGGTGGGTGAGGAGGGGGAGGCTGCACGCGCACCCGCTTGGCCTGGCGAGAGAGGGGTAGGCGAGGGGTGGCGGCCAGCTGGTTGGCATGGCAACCAAGGACGCGGCGTGGTTGCCCCGGCAACGGCAATGCGGCGGTGGCCAGGCGGTGTCAGCTGTCGCGGCCGTCAGTGGCGACGGTGCGCACACGTGTTTAGGAAGGAAGGGGCTGACGGCTTCATGATTATAGACGTGCGCGGCACGTCGCATGTCAACTGCAGTTAAACCCAACAAAAAGATTTCAAATCGTTCCACGATCTTTGACATGTTTGAAATAATCAATTTATGTCACATGTCAGCAATTGATCTCTCTCGCCTACTCTTTGGCATATCCAACTACCGTCCCCGCTAGCTAAAATGCAACGACTCTATGGGGCTGCATTGCGTTTGTTTTTGTATTTGTACGAACTAAAATAAAATGTTCGCTATTGTAAATTGTTAAAAAGAGACTTAAGTAACTTAACCCTGCATCATCAAACAACAGGAAAATAAAACCAACGAGAAATTAACATACTTCTGAATTCACACGATCACAACATGATTAGGCCTACTTGTCGGTTACAGAGTGAGGTTATGAACAGTGTTACGGACGAACGATACGAGTGTTTACATTGGCGGAAGAATTTTCTTGTGGCATTTTCTCTCACTTATTTTATTTCTTGACATTTGGGTGTTAAATCCCGGAGATTTAATATATCTTATATCATGTAACAAAGCTCCGAAAGAAGATAACTAACCAAATTTGTGGCAAAATCGCGACCGAATTGCAGAAAAAGACAAAATTCACTATTTCTCAAGAAAAGGTCAAAAATCGCGAAATTACGTCGGTGTTCATGTCTCTAGCTATAAATCATTGAACGTGGACAGTAGCTGACTGGTGAAATGTAATCTGGTCTGACCCCGGTATTCCAATGATGCTCGTCACAGAGTGCACCGAAGGCCGAATAAAGCATTTCATCCTGGATGTGTGCAAAGTTAGGTTCAAGGCGTAGGTGGGTCTGTGATGATTTTCGTATCATAAGCATTTTTGTCGATTGTCCTGCAAAATCACCTAATTTTAATTCCATTGAAAATTTGTGAGATATGATGGAAGTGCGGTTAAAATGCAGTCATCATCATCCCTGAAATTTGGTGGAATTGCGTGATAAAATTCTCAGCTAGTGGCTTAACCTGGATGTAACTTACTTGCACAACCTTGTGGACTTGCTTTTTAACTGAATCCAGTGTAATTATTGTACACACAGGCACTTGCAGAAATGTAGGTGTACCTACTTAAAATAAGCAGGTATTGGAGTACTCTTAAACCAAGTGGGTGGAGTAGTGGTGAATGATAATTAACAAATACACGAACATTAAACCCTTGAACACTGGTTGCATTAAAATTAATAGACTCGGAAGAAAAAGAGAACGTTTGCGTCAGGTAGGTAGGTGTATAAACCAGAGAAATGTCAATAATAATAAAAAAAAATATTTTATTGAAATTAGTTAGAATAAAATACAAGGCCGTTCCAGGCACACATTTCCTCAAAGTAAAAAAACAATAATGGATAGCTAGCGGTGCCTCTAGGATGGCCGGCAATACCAAAAGTTTCTGACGAAAATAAAAAAAAAAGTTAGTTCGCTCGGCTATTTAGGGAGATGAGTTAAAAAAAAAACTTCAGGACCACTGAGTGTCCGTTGCTAACTCCGTCAGCAGTACAGGATGTATCCTACCGTACTGGAGATACGAATATCCTGCCTCTTGGAGTAATTCTCCGTCACCAAATCTTCAGAATCACGTGGCAGCGATGTCTTAATACCGTCTTAAGACGTAAATCACGTGCCCGCACTGAAATTATTTGTTACTCTCAACGTTTATCGGGAACCGCCAGATAAAAACGTCCACTCGCCGCAATGGCCGCCACCCGAAGTTCCAATTTTTAAAAGAATACCGGCCGACCGGAAACTGGCCGTTAATGCACTTTTTAATCGTTAACTTCAAAGTTAAAAAGTTGTAAATTTACCATAAAAATCTGCAGCAGGTCTGGAAAACAAAAATAAACACATGACCACGGTAAAGTTACTGTTTGTTTTTTCCAAATCTTTCAAAAAAAAAATAACTGACAAAAAAACAAAAAAAAAAATCTGGCAAGGGCCTTGGCGGGCTGCATACGGCCAGAACACAGCGCCAGCAGCTCTGTACCGCACTGTACCGGTACAGATGCCGCTCCCAGACTACTTGGCAGCATAATTCGTCCAGAATTCGGTACCATTTAGTCTGCCGAAACACTGACAACACTGTTCGATGGTGGGTGGACAAGACGGGGAGGTCGTTACATGCAGCACAGGACACTGCACACTGGAACCGTAACAGGCACCAAGTTGCCCGCTGCTGCCGCTGCCTATGCTATCACTGCTGCCGATGCTGCCACTGCTGCTGCGACTCCTGGGGCTACTACTGCTGGGGGGCATGTACCTTGTACCGACCTCAGATTAGGAGAAGGCATGGCATCAGGTGGTGCTGCAGGCACCCTGCCATTGCCCAACGGAGACGGCTCCGCCCAGGATCACGCCCTGCCATAGCAGAACGAATGATACGCCAAGGTAGCTTCGGCATCCAGGCGTCTGTGAGTTGCCGCCCCAACCTAGCGGGTCGGGAGACGGCTGGTGGCTCCAACCTGGTGTGGGACGACACTTGCTGCTCTACTACTGCCCCTGCAGTAGGTACTGCTGATGTGGATGTCAACACGAGCGAGTAGTTAGTCTTCACCGGTAATCAGACAGCAAACATAGTTGCACTACCTGACCTCACTCCACATATCACTCGCGCAATAGGATTAAAGCGTACGGTTCTAGCATCAGGCTACACTGGACACAGACCCTCTTCAACTCTTGCGACCCTAATCTAACTTAAATTTAGTGCGGGAACGACCTTGTTTACTAAAGTCAACAAAGACTCTTACCCAACACACACAAAAAAAAAAAACCAACATATCATAACAACACAAATAAAAATACACAAATATCCCTTCAAACACATAACTATTGCATTGACAAGATAGATCAAGTAAACATTTACATACGACCCTCAAATACATGACAAAACAAAACAGCATATATAACATCACACTAGTTATACAGAAAACAAAACACTGACAAAAAAAATTTGCAAAGAGAGATTCTGGCACAAACAACAAAGAAAATCATTGGACATCAAACATGTAAATTACTGGTTACACAAAAAAAATACAGAATTAGCACATTTGAAAATATCAGACCCATTTAGGTCATTGGCCTTTGTTTGGGGTTCATTGCCCTCTTTTACTTATGCCATCTTTTGGGTGTGGCAATTATTATTTTTTTCAATTCACAATTGACTGCATAGAAAAAAAAACATATGACAAAAACACTAATGCATAACTCAAAACACAAAGTTACACTATTACCATGATGCAAGCTAGTTGCTAAAAAAAAAAAAAAAAAAAAAAAAACACAACCAGAGGAGGGACAGAGGGCTTGAGAAGCTTACACAAAGATGAGGAGAATTTACAGTACTGTAGCACACTGATAGAATCTGACCAAGCTAGAAATAGCAAAAAGAGTGCTTGAATGAGAGCTGTATGTTACATGTCAGGACCAGGGTGCCAGTAGGCATGCTATACAATAGCCTTAAGGAGCACAATACCTGGCAGCACTAACCGTTCTGTGTGTACATGTCTCACATATCCAAAATGCATATAAAACCAACACAGGGGTGTACATTGTTTAGTGTGGGTAACACTGAATTACTGGGTGTAGTCAAAACGTACTTCATGTACGCAGTTCCCACAGTACGTTCCTGTACGCACTAGGAACAGAACATCAAGTTCCGTACTGGACCAAAATATGAGGCGAACATCCCTCATGTCTATGTCAGCTGAGTAAACACATAAACACTTCACATAATCTCAGCTGACTTACACACCAGCCCCTCAGTAGGAAATTTACCTTGACAAACAGAGTGTACACACATGCATATAGATTTAAAATTTCTAGTGTTACACAGACACATTATTGAACAGTACTTGGCATACACAGCTACTATTGCTCTATCACTGGAGTCTTGTATGCCCTTAGTTGGCTGATGTTGTAGTTGCCAATTGTGACACCAGACGAAATGTCCTGTAGGGCGTAGCAATTCTCCCTCAATACTGCAACAATCTTGAAGGGACCGTCGTACAGCGGAAACAGCTTCCTCGTGACGTGCTCCCACTTGCTACTGGTCGGTGCAGTGCGCTTCAGTACAAGTTCACCTATCTTGAAGCTGTGAACTCGTGATGCGGGCTTCCTCTTCTTACGGTTTTCCGCTTCTAATACAAGCCGGTCTCTCACCAGCTCCTCCACTTCCTCTTGGGTCGGTGGTTCTACGTCGTCGTCTTTGGGGTAGGTCGGTAGGTATTGTGGTGGTATCACCTCCGAACGAACCTGACAAATCGCTTCATGTGGGGTTATGCCTGTCAATGAGTGCACCGTGTGGTTGAGGACACACTCGATATAGGGCAGTCGATCACGCCAGCTCTGCTGCTTGTCATGGCAGTACATTCTCAGAAGATTTCCCAACGTCCTCATCTGCCGCTCCACCGGATTACTCTGGGGATGGCGTACAAATGACGTAGTGGGAATAACTCCCAGCTTCCTTATACCCTCTTGCCAAAGGGTGCTGGCAAATTGAGTGCCTCGATCCGACAAAACGTAGGTGGCCTTTCCTACCACTTCGGTAAAAGACTTGAAATTGGCTAGGACAGCTTTAGCGTTTGCGCTGACCATGGAGTATAACTTCGTATACTTACTGAAAACATCCAGTATTACGAAGATGTACTTGACTCCTGCCTTGGATGGGGGAAGTGGTCCATACAAGTCTACCGAGACCAACTCTAAAGGTTTCGTAGGCAGGATCGATTGGATCACGCTATGTAGGTGTTCTTCAACGTGCTTAGCTTTCTGGCACGCAATGCACGAGGCTGTTATTCTGGCCATCCCTCTAATCATACCTGGCCAAAACAGCTGACGGCTAACTGCACCGAACAACTTCTTGGAACCAGCATGGCCTAGATTCAAGTGCATTTCCCAGGCTATTTTATCCCTTACTGCTGCAGGAACAACGGGCTTCCAGGAATCTTCAAAAAGGGTTTGCCGCTTCTGGCGGTAAAACAGAATTCCTTCCTCCGACTTGCAGAATTGCAGGTGCACTTTACTCGTACTGTCGCAGGTCTCCAGCTTCTTTCTGACTTTCTGGCAGTACGGGTCAGCCTCTTGTAACGATTTCAGATTCTCCAAAATCTTCTCCAGGTTTTTGTTTTTCCAGAAATCAGTTGCTTTGGCTGGAGCGACTAAAAATTCTTTGGGCTTGCTCTCAGGAAAAAGCTCGCCAGGCTCAGTGGGAGATAGCCTGCTTAAATAGTCTGCAGCGGTATTCTCTGATCCTTTAATATGAGCCATTTCGATGTCATACTCCTGGATCAGTAGGTACCAGCGGGTGAGTCTGTGACCGAAGACTTTTCCTGCCTTGAGGCAAGTAAGTGCCTGGTGATCAGTGAGGAGGTGGATCTTCTCTCCTAGCAGCAGATCACGGAACTTCTGCAGACTCCAGACGATCGCTAGCGCCTCCTTCTCCGTTACTGTGTAGTTACGTTCCGCTGCATTCAGGGTTCGGCTAGCCATAGCCACCGTGTTCTCCAAACCTGGGTCGGCCAACTGCGCCAGCTTGCATCCTAGCGCATGGTTGGAAGCGTCCGTGTAGAGCAGGAATCCCCGGCCTTGCACGGGATGGTGTATTACGTGCTCCTCCAGAAATAACTGCTTCAGCTGCTGGAATGCTGACTGCTCTGCCTTTTCCCACCTCCACACGACTTCCTTCTTGAGAAGAGCGAACAGGGGTAGTGCCACACTGGCTACTTGGTCGCTGTAGTTGCGGTAGAAACCGACTATACCTAAAAACGCTCGCAGCTGCCTGATGTTGCGAGGTACAGGAAACTCTTGAATGGCTCGTAGCTTGTCTGGAGCTGTATTGATGCCAGTAGGTGTCAGTACGTGGCCTAGGAACGGAAGTTCTTCACGACAGAAGAGAGATTTACGTATCGTCACTGTCATCCCGGCGGCCTGGAACTTAGACAGTACGACGAGTATGTGTCTGACGTGCTCCTCGAACGTAGTGGACGTAATGAGGATATCGTCCACATACGCACGGGCAAAGGACTGACATTCAGGGCCTAGAGTCACTGCCAGGCAACGGGTGAACTCTGCCACCGCGTTGCACAGCCCAAACGGAAGGACCTGGAACGTATATTGCTGGTTCCTGAACAGAAAAGCAGTATACTGACAGCACTCTTTCTTCAGAGGAATTTGCCAGTATCCCGCGGACAGGTCCAGCGTCGTCAGATACCTCACTCCTTCGTAGAGTCGCAGGATCTCACTGGTGAGGATGGGGCTCTCTCGATCGTTCACCGTTATCTTGTTAAGCTCCCTGGCGTCCAGACATAACCTCACGGAGCCGTCCTTCTTCCGGACACAAACAACTGGATTGGCATAGGGACTGGCCTCTCGCTTGATGATGCGCCACTCCAGCATGAGCTGTAGGTACTCCTCTGCTTCACTGAGATACTGGGCAGGGATTGGGTAGGTCTTCTTGTGAAAGGGTTCCCCTACTTTCACCGTGATGCTGGCTTGATACAGCACGTTGTAGCCAGGCTGGTCACAGAAGACTTCTCTGTGCCTACACAGCAAATCGTACAGTTGTTGTAACTGTCCCTGGGTAACTGTGGGTAGGTTGTGCACGGCTTTCTGTAGGTCTTCATACGTAGCGGTCATGCTGTCATTGGAGGTGATGCTGTAGATGTGTGAGAACGTAGGACTGCAGCGTAACATGCCCACACAGTTGCCCTGGAACTTCCACATGCCATTGGAAATGGTCGTGGGTAACCTGCACTCCGCAGAAGTTACTGTCCAACTGTCAAAACTTAGCGTAATTCCATGCTGTGTCAGAAAATCGGTGCCAAGAATGAGGGTCTTCGCTAGGCCTCTGACAACCAGAGCTGTAGTAGTCTTTGGTTGTCCAAGCCCCTTGATGTGAAGTAACACCTGCCTGTTGACAGCAGGACTCGCACGCGAAGTGACACCAATTATCTTGATGCTGGGAACCGGCATCATGTGTAGCTTCTGGCCGACTTTCTCCAGGTGTGCAACGAAGTCTTCGCTGACACACGTGATTTCTGCGCCGCTGTCCAGGAGTGTGCTGACTGGCTGTCTGTTCGCTTCCAGCAATAGCTCTGGGCACACAGTGTTGACTTGTGGGTTGATGTCCACTTGGTCCTCATCGTACAGGAAATCCCTCTCGTTTTCCCGTAGCAAAATTGTCGCTAGTAAGGTTCGATATGTTACACTATTGTAACTAGGCAAGTTTAATTTAACCCCATTGTCAGGTCCCGGGATTGATGTCCGGGGTGTACCACCATCAATCCGGTCTAGTTTACCGACGGCTTGGTTGCTCCAGGCCAAACAGCGTTAGCTGTCTGGTTGTCCGGCGGTGGACAGCTGTTCGGAGGGATGGGCGCTTGACGCTCGAAGTATTCCTGTGGTGGGCACATGGCAGGTGGTGGGAAGTTGTAGCTGGGGGAACTCGCCGAGCATGACGCTCCGTGGGTGGTTCCGGCTCCAACGGGGTACGACAGCGGCTGTTGTAGCTGCTTGTCAGACTGGTATGGCAGTTGGTAGTAATGTTCCTGCTTCGGTGACCCGGATCGCTTGTTCTTCCTTGGGGACCTGTCGCGGTACTCGGACCTAGGAGAACTGGGGCTCTTACCGGAACATTCATACCTGGGAGGCCGTTTGTTGTCCCCCTGCTGGGACTGCTCATCGTCGCTGTCTAGATGACGGCGCTTTCCCCACCATGTGTCCTTCTGCTGCTTGGAGAACTGCTGTTGGCCTCCAAACTTGCCTGACTTGCCTTGCTTTTTGCCAATTACGTTGACGTGCTTGGCGTTCTCATTACCCCGCTGCCAGGGCTGGTACAGAGAGACTGGCTTCTGGGGCGGCGGCCGCTCCTGCTCAGCAGAGCCTGCTTTCATCTGCCGCTCCAGCCGGTCAAAAGCCAGTACCTGCTCCCTGAACTCGGTGATGTTGGCAAATGTCCTGCCTGCCAGCTGGAGTTGGTACCTGTACGGCAGTTGCGTGATCACCACAGCGATGAACTCGTCATCACTCATCTCCAGGTCCAGGTGCCTTGTCCTTTCGAACATCTAGGACAAGTGGGCCTCCAGAGACTTGTTCTTGCGTGGGTCGTAACACTCGCTATGTAGCCGGGCCCTCAGGTTACCCTGGATGCTCACGTTCCAGAACTGGAGCTTGAACTGCTCCCTGAAGCTCTGGAATGTGTGGGTAGTGGGTTGCATCATCTCCCACCAGTAGTATGCATGGTTCCGCAAGACGGTGTTCAAGCATTTGAGCTGCTCCTCATTGGTCAGCTTGAACATGCTGGAGTACTCGTCCAGCTGCTTCAAAAAACGCATGGGGTTCTCATGCTCACCTGCGCTGAAACGAGGCAGTGCCTCCGACCACTGTCGTGCAGGATAGTGGGGCGCAGTCACCTGGTCCAAGACGGGGTGGCTGTCCACGCACTCAGCTCTGGATGGGGAAGCTGGGGGATGCTGTTGGTACTGCGGTCACTGCTAGCAGTGGCTGGCTTGCTGTGACAGCTGGTATTTCCTCGTTGACAGTACCTGATCTGGTGCTGGTTAGGTTGTCCAACCTGAGCTTCAGTACCTGCTCGTCCAGCTGCCTGATGCTCTGCTCCAGCTGCTTTCCTAAACCATCCTGACGGCATGATAGGACGTCCAGCCTCTCGCTTACCTGGCTGTTTTGTTGCTCGACGGCCTCGTTCACCAGGGCCTGACACGTGGTCTGCACCTCCTGCAACCCGCAGTGATTCTGCACCACCTGCTCGGCAACCTGCTCCAGACGATCAGTCAGCTGTTGGTGCCACGTCCCCTGCTCATCAGTCAGCTCCTGTAATCGCTGCAGCCCTTGCTCAGCACCAGAAACACGGCACGACAGAGCCGTGACCACCTCGGTGACCTCGTGCAGGTCGTGTTTGAGGCCCTCCTCCAGGTGGCTGAGTTGGGTGGTCAGTCGTACGGTGTTGCTGTTCAACTCAGCATTCAGCTGAGCAGTGTCTTCCCTCATCTGAGCCGTGTGGGTGTTCAATTCAGCCCTCAACTGAGCAGTGTTTGTGTTCATTTGTGTCATGAGGTTCTGAAGCATCATCATGACAGATGCATTGTCGCTGGGAGGGTAGACTACTACAGAAGAAGCCAACATTACTTGGTCTGGTTCCTCTGGCTCAGACTCAGCTGCACAGAGTTCTTCAGGTGGTGTCTGCTGTGGCTGTGGCTGTGGCTGTGACATGGTGCTTTAGGGCTTATACCCACAGCTAAACAGAAGTTAGCAACTTCCTTCGGGCCCCACAGTGCTGGCGCCACTGTAATTATTGTACACACAGGCACTTACAGAAATGTAGGTGTACCTACTTAAAATAAGCAGGTATTGGAGTACTCTTAAACCAAGTGGGTGGAGTAGTGGTGAATGATAATTAACAAATACACGAACATTAAACCCTTGAACACTGGTTGCATTAAAATTAATAGACTCGGAAGAAAAAGAGAACGTTTGCGTCAGGTAGGTAGGTGTATAAACCAGAGAAATGTCAATAATAATAAAAAAAAATATTTTTTTGAAATTAGTTAGAATAAAATACAAGGCCGTTCCAGGCACACATTTCCTCAAAGTAAAAAAACAATAATGGATAGCTAGCGGTGCCTCTAGGATGGCCGGCAATACCAAAAGTTTCTGACGAAAATAAAAAAAAGTTAGTTCGCTCGGCTATTTAGGGAGATGAGTTAAAAAAAAAACTTCAGGACCACTGAGTGTCCGTTGCTAACTCCGTCAGCAGTACAGGATGTATCCTACCGTACTGGAGATACGAATATCCTGCCTCTTGGAGTAATTCTCCGTCACCAAATCTTCAGAATCACGTGGCAGCGATGTCTTAATACTGTCTTAAGATGTAAATCACGTGCCCGCACTGAAATTATTTGTCACTCTCAACGTTTATCGGGAACCGCCAGATAAAAACGTCCACTCGCCGCAATGGCCGCCACCCGAAGTTCCAATTTTTAAAAGAATACCGGCCGACCGGAAACTGGCCGTTAATGCACTTTTTAATTAACTTCAAAGTTAAAAAGTTGTAAATTTACCATAAATATCTGCAGCAGGTCTGGAAAACAAAAATAAACACACGACCACAGTAAAGTTACTGTTTGTTTTTTCCAAATCTTTCAAAAAAAAAATAAATAACTGACAAAAAAAACGAAGAAAAAAAAAATCTGGCAAGGGCCTCGGCGGGCTGCATACGGCCAGAACACAGCGCCAGCAGCTCTGTACCGCACTGTACCGGTACACCAGGTGGTTAAAAAAATCTAGAAGCGAAGTTACACAGTATTAAATAATGCTTGTGATGATTTCTCCAGGGGTGACTAATTGGTCTGTGCGAATATTCAAATTAAAAAATACAAGTAATAAACTATTAGTTTCAACCTCAAATACTATCACTTATACCGTGTTTTCATGCATAATCGTCGCACATTTTTTTCTAAAATCAAGTTTGAAAAGTATAGCCCAGGAATTTTAGTGTTTTACCTGGAAAAAAATAATGTAGTTTTGAAATTTGGCACAGACGTTCCTTTGGGTGTTAAAAATTGATCCTAAAAAGCCCCCATCTCTCAGATGCCGGCTTCATACTTTTTTAAGGCAATAAGGGCATAAGTGCCGAAATATGAATATCACGACTGTTGCGCGAAAAATATTCATTCAGTTGTATCGTAACTTCTTTAAGATGTGAAGTAAAAGGCACTTAGTTATTTAACATCTATTATTGTTGCATAATACATAGCAAAGAAATGAAACCTGATCTAAAATCAATTAATGGAAGTACACAATAAAAAATTAACCAGTCCATTAAAGGTCCTCTTCATCAGAACCATCATTGATAACAACATTAGTGCATGTGCCCCACAACATTTGGCACACACAATACCACACTGCAGTCCAGCCCGTACACACTGGCATTTGTAGCTGCATTTACTTTTACAGTTACATGATATCAAATTCAGGAGCTGTTCTGAAGCTGGAGGAAGGGATGTTGTTAAAGGATCAAGTGTGCCACTCACACTTTTTCATCTCCACTCAACAGGATCTAATGAATGGCCCAGCCACTCTTTCACCTGTAGGTAAACCTGCTGTTCACATGCGGCACTGGTTGGTGTAAGAGAGGCTAGCTGGAAAGAAGCACAAACAGGCATCTTTGCTATCTTGCATATATACTCTCATTTGATCCAAAGTGGAATAGTTATCATGTCCCTGATACATTGCAGTTGCAAACTTTTCTCCAGCTGCAATAACGATCTTCTTATCCGCATGTGGACATGTAAAAACATGTACTGCTCTCCGAATGGAATCATCGTTCTTGATGATGTTCCATGCTTGCTTCTTTCCCTTACCGAAGAAAGCACTGGTTGTATCTGATCCGGTCATAGCATGACAAAACAAAATATAGTTTTTTCATTTTACCAATGTCCTGCTGAATAGCTGATATACTGTAAATCTTTCCTGTTGTCTTGCTTGAGGGTGGATAAACAATTTCTATGTGTGCATCTTCTGATCTCGCAGTCAACATCGCAAGGATGTCTGTATCAGTAGCTATTACTTTACACAACAGCTTGTCGAATACTGAAGAGCAATAGCTGCTATAGTGGTATCAACATCTCCTCAGCACTGAATGGCTTGATAACCTAAAGCTCGAAAATAAGTTACTAATAATTTTATGAGCCCATTTTTGTTATGGCCATTCCTCAGAAAGTCCATTTGCGTTGATGTAACAACATTGTTAGCAGCTGTTGAAATATCGGTGGAAGACCTCCCTAAAGAACGCCGCCTTCGCTCTTCCTCTTTAGTGGTTAACTTGTCATAATCATCAAACACTACAGTTGCTGTCACAGAAAAATGTTTTTGGACGAATGTGACATAAACCTCACATAATTGACCAAATGTAGCAGGTCTTGGCCACACAAGCACATGCAAGAGGTATCCTCCATCGATAACTACTTTGCAGTCTACACTAATGCTCTCATTGGTTACCTCATACGATTTTAAGATCTTTGCGAGCGACGATTTTTATTTCTTATAAAATGCTATAGCCAATATTAACCTAAATTGCTCAAAAACCCATTTGTTGTGCAGTAGTTCCTTGTAATCCTTAATATGTCAGTCAATTATTATCGAATACACATGTTTGACCCACCAATTTAAAGCTAATAAAATAATGGAAAACGTTTATAAAAGTATTTTTATGCCTATCAGTGGTGGATTTGATGTAACTGGTGATTGTATAGAGCAGTGATACATTTTACTTCCATTAGTTGAGTATAAATTATAAGATAATTTTTGCAGTGCATAAAGTAATAAAAACGAATGATTAAGCATTAAGGGCCCTTAACTTTAAATTTTTGACCAAATTTTTATATATTGGAATGAATATTTTTCGCGCAACAGTCGTGATATGCATATTTCGGCACTTACGCCCTTATTGCCTTAAAAAAGTATGAAGCCGGCATCGGAGAGATGGGGACTTTTTAGGATCAATTCTTAACACCCAAAGGAATGTTGGTGCCAAATTTCAAAACTACATTATTATTTTTTAGGTTTGCTAGATTTTTCCCCTAAAATGCCTGGACTAGTAGGGGTGCAACAATTACGTGGAAAAAAAAAAAATTTTTTTTAGATAAAGTTATTTATAAAACCAAAACCCGATCATGAAAAGTACGTTTATTTAAAAAAAGGTGAAGTATACAAGAGCACGCCAAAAAATTTTATATTAATAATGCATGCAATAAAATTCTTTCTTCAACTTTAAATAGAAAAACAAAATCTGTGACCCAAACGCAAGCCACTTTAATCTGTGATGTGAACTAACGCGTAACTATCTTACCACGAAAGAGTGCGGGCTATCAAATGTAGTTAACTCGGCACTTGACAGAGAGCGCGCGTTGCATGAATCTGCGAGATATCGATATTCGACTACAGGCTACGCTAGCGCTGGCTACATGTTCATAAGCGGTACACCGCGGCGGTGCAGACGAATAGATAAAGGTTATAACATTTCAAAAGTCTTTAAAAGAAAATTTACACGTCAGACAACTTCGAATTTCCGTTAATTTAATAAGTAAGTGGTAATGTCCGTGTAAATATTAGATTTCTACTTTAAAATACATCGGATTATACGGAAAAGATACCTACACAAAGCGCTCAGCATCTAATAGCGGGACCAAAAACAACATGCGACGTTTACGCGACAAGTTTTTTATCCCAATTTTGACGGCCTAAAATATAGGTGCGATGATTATGCGATAAAAGAGGGTAATTGCAAAATTTATTTCCTAATGAATATTAGACATAGCATACTTCGTGAGTTTGTCTAATACCTATTTTCATTGTTAAGTCTTTTCTCCAATATAAATATCCTTTTTGGATGTTTTAATGGGTCTTCATAATCAAAAACATGAATAAAGGACTTTTCAAACATGCAACAAGAATTTGTTTTTCCCCCACTTTTGTCTTGCTAAAATTAATGGAAATATTGCATGGATGATTAAAAAAAACGGCATATTGGTCATTTAAAACTTGAAAACAAAATATTATTTGTATTCATTTCATCACACACACTAGAAGTGTTGAAGGAAAAAAAGTCAACAGCCTTGGACTACAACACCACAAAACATGAATGCTCCATTGAGATAGGCATTAAAAGAAGTAATCGTCGTAGTTTCAACTGCTTATAAATTGATAATCGTAATCGATCAAACATCTATGACAAAGCAGGCATTCATTACTTTTCAAAAATGAAAAATATGTAAAAAACAATGTAAATAATGTTTTAAGATTCCAGATAAAATTAGCAAATATTTTTTTTAAATATTGCTGAACTTAAATTAAATTTACCTGGCGGCACTGTTAACAACGAAAACTTGTCAATATCTAGGGTTAAATATGTAAATATGAATTTATTCAATCACCAATTTGGAAATACAGCATTATAAAAAAATTAACATTTTTCTTAAAATTGGTTGAAATGGATTTCACTGTATTTTGCAGTTCGCGAAATTTTCTGAGCAACACATGCAGAGTTGCAAGTTGTAGAAAATAAGGTGAATAAGAACAAATAAAAAGGTTGGTTGGTTAGGTTTAGTTGGGTTAGCTGCATTATTAAAAAACAAAACAATTACTTCATAATTTAAATATTATAAAAAACATTGTCCCTATAATTATTGTAGCTGACTCAACTTAACTTAACTAACCTTTCTTTTTCGTATTATTTGTGTAATTTTGCAGGAGTATTACATGACGTGAAAAAAAATTTTATGTGGGATTCTATTGCTCATTCTTACTATTCGCATTCAATATTTGTATTCGCGAACAATTATATATTTGTATTTGATTCGAACTAAAAAACTGACATTCGCACAGGTCTAGTGACGTTAATATTTTCTCTGGTGAGCTTATTTGACATATTCTAAAAGCATCTTGTCCTGTTGAGTATAATGAACTCTACTTTTGAGTCAAATCTAACTTAAGCTACTTGCTTAACTTGGCTTGAGTTTTAGAGTCTCTGCCCATTCCCAATTATTATTGCTAATTATGTTTATAAAGTAGGTTAAAGGTTTTGGTATTGGAATAGTTGGGACATGAGTAGTTTGATAATCATTATCTTAAGGTGTGTGCAGTTTGATGGAACATGCATATTTCTGGAATGAGCTAATGCCTGTTTTATTTACTTGTTTGTATTGGGTTGTATTTGTCATGGGGAGGTATTGTCATTCAGGTGTTTAACTACAATTCTGCTGACGTGGAGTCTCTCAAGATGGATGTCCTGCTCCATGATATCACCTCTAACGGCTACTCCCATCCAGACAAGCTGAACCAGTTCGCTGCCTCTAAAACACCACCGTACACAGGTACGCTCTGGTTCTGCCCGGCAACCTACTCCTGCAGTGTTGTTCATGTTGAGGAATCTGTTATTACGTACTAGGTACCAAAAAATGGTGAAGCACAAAATTTGTGAAAAACTTTGAGATTCAAGTTTTTTTTCCCCGAAATTTTAAAATTTTTATGGAAACACAAAGATTGGTGCAAAATACAGCTTTTTCCACAAAGTTGATGATGACTGGAGACTAAATTTTTCGCACAAAATATATCTCTTGACATAAACAAAACCTACTGTTGATCATTCAAAACAAAATTGAATATAATACTTATAAAACAATAACTTGTCTGCATAAAAACCTAAATTGTTTAATCTTTCATTTACTATGTATCACAGAATTTGTCCTTTAAGCATGTGTTGACCCATTTACTAAAAAAATCTGTATTCTTTGAAAAGGAGAAACTTATATTCTATTCCTGAATCGTTACCATTTTTGTAGTCATTGTTACATCTGTACATTGCACAATTAAGCATTTTAACTACATGAAATCACACATGATTATGTACCAACAATAAAAAAGGTTTGTGTGAGATTTAAATTAATGAATACCACATGTAAAAAGAGCTTAGGCTACAACCAAGGTGCGTAGCAAGGGTTTATGTGGAGGGTAAAATCTTTTCATGGTATCACTTTTACTTCTTTCTGCCATGGTCAGGACCTAATGAGTGACATTAACTGCAACTAACATAAATTATTAATTATGAGCTACCACCCGAAACACAGCTCTTTCTACCAATTTCCAATGACGACTTAACAATAGGGACCAATAAGTTCACTTTCTTCCATCTGAAAGGAGCCAGTCACAGAATACTTTACAATTCTAGCCAGTAACAAAACTCGTTCCAACATTGAAAACAAATCATGATTCTTTGCGACTTCTGTCCAACACAAACTTTTTTACGAGAGAATTCACAAGTCCTTGTTCCCAAACTAATACTACGTGCCTTATAGGAACATGGCATCAGCCTACTTCCAAACAAAAACCACTGATACCTCAGAACCAGTGATAACCTCATGATGTCAGTGATACACCTAAAATGTACGTGAATTCACAGTACAACTTGACCAACAAGCAACAAATATAGTATCTTTACCAAACAAGAGTAAATTAGAAATAATTAAATATGTGAACTATGGGAAAATATGATTTTAAAAACAAATTGAAAACAAACAAATACCTCCAAAATAGATAAAAAGCCTTTATCAACAAATACTTAAAACCTAACAAATTATTAAATTTATCATAAAACATGGTAAGTCTCTTATGGGTAGGCAGTTAAGGGTCTGCACTGTTACAGCTTTCTTTGCTGATAAACGTTGTATATGGCCTTTTAAAGTTTATAAAATTTATTCACCAATAGTACTGTATTTAAATTAGTTAATGTTTCACTAACCTATATGAACCACTAAACAATCATGATAAAAATTTTAATATTGTGAGATATGCTTTATTTGGGCTATTATCATTTGCACATAACCTTTGCAGGTTATCCGCAGTATTTCCTTTACAACTAGTGCAGTGACTAGGGATGGGGCGACCGAATCCAATATCCGCCGAATCTGCCGAATCCTAGGGATTCGAAGATTCTGCAGGTCTGATATAGGATTCGTCAAATGATTTGGTGTTTTTTTATTTATTATGCATAAACTGTTTGTATGTGTTATTTATAGAAAAAATCCTAACCGCTAATCTGTACTAAAACTGAAATTTCTCAAGAAAATTTTTTTGTTTTTATATAGGCCTACACAAGAAACAGTAAAAGCACAACATATTTGAGGTTAGGAAGGCATCAGATGTTATAAACAAGAATGTACCCAGCCTAAGCTGTTTTGGTATTATGTTTTGCCTACATACAACAGTTTAGAAATTTATTAATAAATCTGCCACTTTTCAAAATACAAGCAGTGATGCAAAAGTATTATTGATTTTTACCGTTTGCGCAGTAACCTAATCAAGCACCAACTTCCGCGGCACATCGTCAGGTGCATTATCTTCGAACTCATCAAACACTGTTCCGTTTTCTTTAAGCATATGAGAATTTGTTTTTGTAATGTTTTAATCAAGAATATAAATGAATAAAATAGTTCACAAACAAACGTAAAAGTTTTCAACAGAAACGAAGTTCAAAAAAACAATATTCACAACACGCAATTCACACACGAGGTATTGGTGACACTGGGTACGGAACAAAGGCGTCTCGTCACGTTTGTTTATAAAATTTGGTACTCGAAAAACGAGCTCGAGCCGAGTACTTACTTCAAGCTTGAGCTCGGCTCAAATTTCGAGCTTCAACAGCAGCAGGTTATTTGGCCGGAAAGCATTGTGACGATGTTTTACTATTTACGGGAAAAAATACAGTAAAACTCGCTTACGAGATCCTGCATGGTAGGTTTTTCCGTATAAAGCGTTTAAATTGTCCGGGATCTCATCATTTACGCCATCAAATGTGTGATATAAAGTCCCGTTTAAAATTTTTCTGAAAGTTCCTGTTTCAAATAGTAATGGCGCACGAAAATATGAAGAAAAGTAAAATGATTAACAACTTGCGAAGAAATATGGATGATGTGCCATAACTACAGTACAAACCCAATAGTTATCTTAAGATAATTACCATAAAGAGAACAAGATTCTTTGTAGTTACCATAATTACTACAGAAGCATGATAGCTACCACATTTGCACTATAGTTACCGTAACAACCGAGATGGTAATGTTCTTATTTAACACATATTAAAATTAAAGAACATTATTGAAAAAAAGGATGTTAAATTTTGATATGTAAGGTTGGCACATGTTGCTAAGAAATAATGTGATCTGAAAGAATGCAGTACTACTACGAAAAGTGAAATGGGTACTCATGGAGTTTTAGGTTATGGCAGTCTCTCTCGTTTTACAGTAATATCGGCCGAAAATTAACAAGCGTATCGGAAGTTGGCAGAAATGCCGATTCAAATAAATATTGGCAAAATCGGCTTCTTCAGTACAGCTCTACATTTGATGACATGAGGAAACATATTTCAGACTTCAGGATATTGAAAAAGACTTTTAATTTCCATGTAGGTTTATTGTGCGTATTTTTTTTTTTTTTTTTTGCAAGTGTAAATTGACTTAAGTAAAATGCTTCCATTTTATTACTTTCAATTGATTAAACTTTAATGACAAGTTACAGATATTTATGACACTAATTTTAAGGTTAAGCAATTTTATGAAATCATTCCAGCCACACAGGTTGCCAGCGAGAGACGCTTCTCTTCTGCTGTAAACACCATCTCTAATCGTAGAGCTAATTTAACTCCTGAACGTGCAGAACAAATTATTTTTCTGCATGATAGATTAAAGACAATCAGCCACTGTCTGTTGTAGAAAATAAAGGCTTCAGAAAGCTTATTGCATTTCTGTAACCTTATTATTCAATGGTTTCGAGAAAATTTCTTGCAAATAAACTTATACCAGAAATGTACCAAACTACATGTGAGAAAGTCAAGGGACTTTTAGTGCAAGCAGAATACATCTCACTCACATATGTGGACATCATCTGTTAAAAGATTCGGGTTTGGGTTCAAGATTCAGTAATTCCAGTCGAGGATTTTAGTTAGGATTCGGATTCGAGGAAATCAGGATTCGCCCCATCCCTATTAGTGACATTCAATAATCCAGTAAAATTGCTGTCCCAAACCCTAAGAATTAAGAGCTTAAACTGAATGTTTATAGTTAAACTGTCATATACCCATAGCATGACATAAAAATATATGTATAAACTTTTAGCACAACCTTCTGTTAATTAGTGTTCTACTTACTTTTTGGAGACATCTAAATAATTTAATCATTTTTTTTAATTACAGTGACAAGACTTCTACACTCAAAGTCATTTATATAGCACTATTTACACATTGTAAGTTGTTGGCGAATTGAGTTGTTTTTTTAAGTTTTTCTACACTAGGAGTAAACTCTTTTGTTTGTTGTACACCTATCCCTCACTTAGCACAAATAATTAATTCCTAAAAATGCTTGTGTTATTCGAAATTGCATATTCTGAAGCATTAGTTTCCATCAATAGCAAGGCTAATTTATTTAATGTCTTCCAAAATTGTGTAGGAAAATATACTTTTCGTAATATAAATGCTTTTAATAACACTCAACTAGAAATATGTCACACCATTTATCTTTATATGCCTCCCATCGCACTTTGTATGACAAATATGACACCGCGTAACTGGAGATACGTGGTTATTTACTTAATTGTCGATACAAATCAGCAAAAGCCGATTTGTCCAATATTCAGTTGAAACAATATATCTGCCGATTCACGGTATACTTGTCCATTTTTGGCCAATATTATGGAAAAATTTAAGTGCTTGTCGTAACTTAAAAATCCACCAGTACCTTTTTCAGTTTTCGTACTACTACAGTAGAGCACCCCTCAACCGTAATTCCCACAAACGGAACTCCCAATATCCGGAACTAATTTTCCAAAAAAAAAAATTAAAACACTACAAAACATCTCCTAAACATTTCCGCACTGGAACGAGGCGTTTTTGCTTTTGCCTGTCTGTACATGTCTTATAGGCGCGCGCGTGCACGTCTGTCAGAGAGCTAATTATAGCCAGTCTTTCCCGCGCATTGCGTAAATACACCGCCGGTTTTCGCGTCGGACGTGAATTACTATAAAGATGTTTATGCTATAAGTAGTTTTATTGTTTCACTATGTCAAGTAAACGGAAAATTCCGGCCGGCCCGAGAGTATGTACACTTACTCCCACTACACACGCTGACACATGTGATAGCCAGTAACATTTGCTTCCAATGTGTGATGCTTTCAGTTTGTAGGCAATAATTTAGTGTAGAAACAGTCTACATTTACCTGTATTTCTCTATCTCTGTTTTTAAATGAGATGCTTGAAGTTTTATTCTTGTGTATGTGAAATGTAAACTGTGCGTGGCAGTGACTATACACTCTCCAGGAAGTGTGAATCACTAGCACGTCAACACAGAAGTAACACAACACTGCAGCTGTAGTCCTACTACCTCCCCCGAACCCTCTTCATCATCCTCTTCGCTCACGCACGCACCCACCCACAGAGAGAAGAAACACGTGCCTGCCAGCTTGCTTGAATGAAGGTCATTCAACCGGCCCGGAGGCCGGCCCTACCGCCACTCCCCTAACCTGGAATTTTCTCATAACCGGAATAGACCTCCCCCCAATGATTCCGGTTGAGGGGTGCTCTACTGTACATACTTTGAACTAGCATCATTTCTTAGCTACGTGTGTCAGCTGTACATAACAAACATTCTATGTTTTAATAACTTTCTTGCATCTAATACATCTTAATAAATATATCACCACCACGGTAAAGTTATATATCAGAACAAAAACTTACTTTGTTTAGAGCATGGGTACCACTTCAAACAATGAAAAATTTCAACTATTTGAACTGCAAAGAAAGGTTTTTAAAATTGTTACGGAAGATATTGTTTAGTTACCTTACGTAATTTTTTTTAAATATAATAACAAAAATAATCAAATAATATAGGACTTCACATAAAATAAATTACTTTTACTGTTTCCTGTGCAAAGGTATAACGGTTCGTTATATACAAAAATAAACAGATGTTCAACGCCGATTGTAATTTTGTTGTTTTTATTTTTTTCAAATAGAATGCACAGACGAATCCAAACACTTTCAATGTTTCATTTGTACGTTCGCCTGTCGAGAATGCTCACAGCTCGGGCGATGAAGATTAACGAAAAATAACGTAGATTAAGTCCTTCAGTAAAATCTTACTGTAAGTACACAAAGATAGTGCGACCTCGAACAGGGCCGCACCCAGCGAAAACGAATTTCGCCATGAGCCAAAACGCCGACGAAGGTGATAAAAATTTCTAAATACTGCCCAAACGAAATAAAAAGAAAATTAGGTTAATTTAATACTCGGCATGGCTCTGACCACCAACGTTAAATTATCTATTCAGCAAATTACTTCATAATTTGGCGAGAAGCCACCGAACGCGACCTACTGGTGCAGCAATCGGCAGACGACTGGCTGAAGTCCTGCCACCGTCTCCTCCACGCAGGGAGGATAAGTCACATGACCTCACCGACCAATCACACGCACGCTTCATTCAGGCTTACAGATACAAGCCAATCAGAGAACAAATTACAATACATGAAAAACCCTGTACACACATAACTCGGGGCTTCACTTGATCTGTCTCTTTTCAATTTCACATCAAAATTGGGGACTCCCATTCTCGTTCTCTCTCCCACACTGTGAGACAGCAGTTATCACTCAGTTCCCACGCAGTGGGGGAATTCCCGTCTTTATCTCGGTTGGCGGGGAAGCACTGTTTCTTTCTCACTCACACCAGACACAGTCCCGTGTTCTAGAATCATTCCACACGTTAATGAACATTACAAACAGCAATTATAATACAAATTACTTTACAAAATTCAACCTATTTAGAAAAACCTGACAAAGTAGGCCTAAACATGCAAAATTCTAGTACAGCGACTTATTTGTAAATTATTACATAAAAAATAGTACTGATTAAAATTGTCTAATAAAATACAAAATACCTTCTTAAAACACATAGCACATGCAAATAACATATATTAATAGCCATAACGTCTGATTATACTGTCTCGTAACTTATACATCACTCAAAAAACATTGACTTATTACTGCTTACATATACAAAAAAGAAGTTTAAAAGAAAATTATTTATTTAGGAGGGCAGGGTCTTGCAATGTTACAAAGGGACCCCATTAAATGCATTTCCATATACTACCTAAATGTTTGGTACCATAAATTTTTGCTGCCACATGCGCTAAAATAGTATTGGAATTGCCGTTCTTTAATTGTAAACATGTAGTAAGCCGCCTCACAATTTTGCACATTTTAATTTAATTTTTTTTTTAAACTTTGTATTTTGTGAATTAATATATTTTATAGTTACCTATTATTTAATAATCTTATTATATTTAATTACATATTAAAGATTTAAATTTTCCAGCCGCCATTAGTAAATTCATGTTTTAATTAGCAATTAACGGGTTGTCAACATACAAATGAAAGCTAGTTAAATATATGAGCTAAAAATAGAGAGGTAATGTTCTGTTTATAAACTAAAATACATGTGCATTTGCATTGCATGCTTTTCTAAAAAAATTGTTATTTTGGGTAATTTCGTAAATTTATATAAATATTTTAATCAGAATATATATCAGTTGAAATTGGTGAACTGGCAACAGTTGTATCGGCATATCTGCAAAATTTTGTGAATCTCTTCATCTCTAGTTGTATAGTTATGTGTAAAGAACTCATAGAAATACAAAATGTGATCAAACTGCATTAATTTACTCACACCTCTAGTGTGCTGTGTGACTTGCGACTTACTGACATACCATATATCACTGTGTCAGGATTGAGATGCCTCCAACTATAACTGTGCAATAGCAATATACATGCCATCATCTTCAATATTCTCAGCAAATATTAAATAACTGCAAAGCATACTCTTAACAGTCCAGGGATGGATCAATTCCAGATTTCTTCGATTTTAAATTCAGATTTTACAATTTCCCTTGATTCCAGGTTTGATTCCAATTCTAATTCCCTATCTTATTTTCTTTCTGAATGAAATCATGGAAATTCAAACAGAATGTTAACCTGAAGAATAAAACATAAGAATTCTAACTGTATGCACAATACCTGAAAATTTACATTTAAAAAGTTTGCAAGTACGTATTGCAAAATGCATAATGATCAAAATCAGAGATTGTATATTCTTGAAAAATTCCTTCCTGAAATTATCTTTAACAGTCCTGATTGTTGTGTTTCAATTGATTTACGTCCGTCAACATTTACATTAAAATTAAATCACTAACTGATCATGAGGTAGGTATTTTCTGTTCATTGTGATTAAAATCCACAGTAGATTTAATAATCATGCAAGCTATTGTAACTGCAAATGAAACAACATAAATGTGAAAACAGTGCTTTTTGTATAAAAATTTGTGCACACACAGGAAGCAACATGTTTTGCACAAAAATAAATTTTAGCATTCAATTTAATAACCTTATGTACGTGTAAATCCAACTTTTTAACAAAAAATATTTACGTAAATATTTAAAAATATATTTTGAGAATGGTGTTTTAGTATATGAATGACTAAAAAATACAATTAAAATGTTTATGAATAACATGGTTAGCCAGTCTCGTTAAATTATTTACTTCAACATAGTGTCATGGTTGCTGTCTGATGTGTGAAGTGTAAGATAATTTTAATGAATGCAGAGAAAATTTTGTTAATGTTGTATTTATGAAATAAAACTGTTATATTGAAATGAGTTTACAGTGTTTTCCCACAAGTACAAAAATCTAGTATATTAGGGCTAGGCGAGCTGCGTAAGCTTGCTGGAAAATATGTTATTGTGGCAAAACTTAATTTATGTGAATCTATTTTATATCCAAAAGTTTATTTTACATTCAAATTATTGACAGTTCTTATGACATACCATTCTACATCTCATAGGACTCCTTATATGGTACAATTCCTCCTTATAGCTTTGAGAATTGACATTTCCGATTCCAGGTAGAATCGGTGGAGTTGAAGCACTGAAGAATCAACGTGCCCATCCCTACTCAACACTTCCTAGCTAGTGCTAATGTAAACCTGCAAAAAGTACTAGTGAATGAAATTAAAGTATTACACAGGCTAGAGTAGTGAAGTCTCAACCTACTTGTTGATTATTAAATCCAGACAGCTTCCATGCCTTAAATTTACTCTTCATAGTTTGCACTCTGATCGCTAGGTTCACCTGTTACAATCCTCGTCAAACTGCCAATTACAGTTTGCCGTTATCTCTTGCCAGTTGAGGAAGCCGGCCCAACCAGTGCATGTGTTTCTACAAGTGCAAAATATTCCTGGAAAGGTTTTGTTTAAATTAAAACTTCAAATACGGGGAAAATAATTTGTTAGTGAAATATGAAATGTACTTGGCGTGAGTGCAAGTAACGAAAGTAATGTTTGTGGTTCCAGGGTTGAACCAGATCTTGTACGGCCAGGGCTTGCCGAACGACCAGCAGCTCTACAACTATGTGCAGCTGCTGAGCAAACACCGAGCCGAGATGGACGCCATTGCTCCTGCGTTTGATGGGCTGGGTGCAAGTGGCTACTCTTCCGCCCAGGAGAAAGCCTTATCTTCCACGCCAATTGGAACCATCAATGATCTTGCCAAGGTAAACCATTTTGTACCATTATGTTGCACTGTTATTGGTTTTTGAGTTAATATTTTTGGAATTGGTACTAGCACTTTCAACGTAATGTTGATGAACAACCTCTCAAGGCATTTTCGAAAATTTACCTTGGTATTCTGAATAATACCTTGGTCAAGTGGCTGCAATTGAGAGGTGCAGTTCGGTGGCAGAAACATCATTTTGTTGTTTACCAGTCGAACATCAACACTGTGTGCTGCACAGTTGTCTATTAACAAAAGAATTTTTCTTCATTCTTTTTTTTATATTCTTATAAATTTTCACCAGCCAATTTGAAAAGAATTCTCTCATCAACCATGCACGGGTGTTACTAGTATAATCTGCAGGAAGACAAACTTCCTTGAAGCACCTGGGAGTTTGTGTTTGAGTCATTCCATATCAAATAAACCAATAAAAAATTAATTTAGAAACTTCATGTTTTAGATTTATATGTTTTTTTGTGTATTGGTAATATCAACTAAATACATTATAAATGTATTTTTTTCTAAAAAAAAAATTTTGAGTAGTTTTTTTTGTATAAATTTTTGAAAATTGCAAAAATAGCCAATTTTAGCAATGTTTTGGATCACTCAAATACTTGTAGGTTTCCAACTAATGGTGCTAGAATGCTGTTTGACAGCTCATTTTAAAGGTCATTGAATGGGCTTCAATTTGATATGTAACATGACCAACTTTGGAACATAAAATTATTTTTATTTGTTTACAAAAATTTTAATATTGAATTTCTAAAAAACACCATTTTCGATTTTTTTTTTTTTTTAAAAAAAAAAGTATGTTATTCCTACATATATTGGTTAGATTTGTGCCAAATTTCAAGGTGGAGAATCAATGGGATCATGAGTAAATAAAAATGAGAAGTTTAGTAGATGCTTAAGGGGGCGTGGTAGATAAATAAATGCTTTAAGCGTCAGTTGGACGTTATTGGTTTTTGGAAGACAACATTGAAAAACTGCAAAACAACAATCCTACATAATGTTATTTGCCAGCTTTATTAGCAGACGTCCTAAAAAGACAATTCTCGAGCGTTGTTTCTTCCGCAGCAATTAAATGTTTGAAATTACCAAGGCATAAGTTTTGCCTTTAAGTAACCTTCAGTTTTTAATTAATGCATTTAGCTCTGGTTTAGATACCATGCCGCCATAAGGCGATTGGTGCACGGTAAAAAACGGTCACAGGCCCGAAAACAATGAATTTTGTATCATATGACCACTAAAGAGTCTAGATGCCTATGTGGGTGACCGTTACTATGTAGGGAGGTCAGGAGCTTAGTTCCAGCTCGTCAGTGGCGAGATGGCCTTCATACGGGAAGGGTGTCGCTGGCGGTCGCTCTGCGGCCTGCCATCTAGCGGGAACTAACAAAACCTCGAAGGTTGTATCTCGCTCTCTCTCTCTAACACACAGCCGATAAGGTTCTATCGTGCCCGGAGGAGGGGAAGGTTTATCAGGTTTCTCTTTAAACTCATCCTTCGCCATGGGGAGGCGGAATGGATTATTTTTTGTCCGCAACTGCGCAGACGACATGTGGCCACTCCCGCACTCTTCTCACTGAACTCGCTCATTCTCTCACACTATTTCAATAAATCTTTTCAAATCTTCAACATCAATACTTTAAACCATTGCGCTTCCTACGGATTAATTATATTTCATGCAAGTGCCCGAACTCAGCTGCAAAAAAATAAAACTCGTTTTTCTTCAAAAACCTTTCCAAACACTGTGTGTTAAAAAACATTCTGAAAGCCCATTTTTCTAGATAAATGGAAATTCTAAATCACCTACGCCACAAGGAAACATTGTGCTTTAATATTATGTAAAGAAAACACCTCTTAGTTTTATAGTTATGTAAAGGTGGTGTGATATGTTTTAGATGTCGCACCATCTTATCATCCATGTAGAAGAGTTACCCGAAAAGCTAACAAGACTATTGCCATGGAAATTGAAATATGGTTAAGGAAATATTTTTCAAATGTTTGTAAACAGTAAACAACATATAAAAAATCTTATAACTGTAAAATTAAAATACAAACAACCCTATAGCAAATATAATTTCAATATGAAAAAGTCTACAATAATGTTTACAAGAAACGAAATTGCAATAGCAATACAAAAATATCGCAATTTTGTTATATTTTTAATATATATATTATTTTTAATAAAGGCAATAAAAATGACATACTCAATATTTGGAATACAATAAATACCTTAAGCCCTACATATGTAATTGCTGCGAATTCACAATAAATGCTTTTCTTAAATATAGTAATTAAAAAACATCGGAAATAAATTATGAACATACATATTATGGTGAAGGAAAGTGGACACTATCACACTGAAAAATCTTAGAGGGTAGTTTTCCTCATCTTATTTCTTTCTTTGCGTTTTTGGTCTTGTTCGTTAAAATATTTCATGTTCAAATACTTGATACGCATATACGTTCTTGTTCTGACAAAACAGTATATAACTTCTTCTGGATATTTATTTTCAGTAGTTCCGCAAATAATTTTAGTCAGTGATTCAAAAATCAGCTCTTTTTTGCACAAATTGTTGCCATGAATATTATCAAAACACATTTCAGCGATCTTTATTAATTCAAAAAATTCATTAGTGGGACATTTTAAGTTACCCTTTGATTGTACATGTATCCAGCTATCGTCCTCCGAATTGAAATCCGTAGTGCCAAGGTCAGGATATTTATTTCTGAAACGGTGAGCTATATAGCCAGAAACATATTTGAGCCCTTCAAGAGAAATTTCGTCACTTGAAAGGGGCCTGGCCTCTAAATCTAAGTATATTTCTTCCATGTCAGCAAAATCTATTTCATTTAAAGGTGATTTCTCTTGAAATGTATTTGTAAAATACATTTCCTTGCACAAAAGTAGTTCTGTAATTTCATTCTGATAAGCACTGTCCTGTTCCATTTCATTTGACGAAAAATCACTTACCAAACACATTTCGTCTGTCTTCTCATCCGTGTTTTTCCGTTCAGCAAAAACTGCTGCAGAATGTTTTCACAATATGTAGTTTATAATTCTGTATTTAAAGTAAATGGGCGACAGATGCGTATTTTATTACATGCTTTATATTAGCTTCACCTGTATGTTTGTTTGTCTGTCCGTCTGTAACTCTTTCGACTAAGAGTGAGTGGCTCATCACTGTAAAATGTCCCACCAATTTCATCACGTTCGTTAGCCGAGCGGTCTAAGGCGTGCGACTTCTGAGACGTCAGCTTTCGGATTCAGCGATTGTGGGTTCTACTCCCGGCAATGCCGGAAAAAAAAAATGTTTTTTTCTTTCTGGTAAATTCTAAGATTATATCCATACATCTAACTGTAAATGATTCGGAGAGACTTTACCATTTCTTTGTGACGTTGCAACTCCAAATAGTTATCTCAGATGGTAATAGGTAGTGTCGGTAACTCATTTCCCTATGATAATTATACATAAATATAGTTTAAAAAACTAAAAAAACATGCTTTTAAAGAATATCAAACTAAAAAGTTAAAAATAAATATAGTTTAAAAAACTAAAGAAACATGCTTTTAAAGATTATCAAACTAAAAAGTTGAAAATAATTTTAAAATTTAATTTATAACAATAGTATATAAGCAATACTAGTATTAATGAGAAAAAAGCATGGGGCGCTTAATATACAAAAAATATGGCACAAAGCGCCTCAAGCTTTTTTTCTCATTTATACTAGTATTGCTTATATACTATTGTCATAAATTAAATTTTTAAATTATTTTTAACTTTTTAGTTTGATAATCTTTAAAAGCATGTTTCTTTAGTTTTTTAAACTATATTTATTGATGTTCCATACCTCTAATATACGGACAGAGAAAAAACCACTCTAACACTTCTTAGTTCAGTTTAACTGTTAACAAATATTTAGGTTAACAGGTCCTATACATATTTCCGAATGTTTTACTGACTGAGCTATACTGGACATTAATTAAATTGATCGCTGATATTTATACTTTTAAACGAAATTTTGAATTTATCATTTTATGTAAACTCTAATGCGTTAAAAAGTGTAACGCAACACTACACACAGGTAGTGATGTGTAGTGCACTGCCCTATGCACATTAGTTAACAAAAAAATAAAATGAAATATTAATTACTGATAAATAATACCTTGATGTCGTGATACAAGTAACACATGCTTATCTGATATTTATCTCAATTAGAATACGAAGTAGGAAGATAAAATAATTAACTGATTTTAAGACTCATTTATTACTTACACAGTACAGTGCATTTTGAAGACAAATGGGTCTTAAGAAGCAAAAATCGTACTCGATTAAAGGATGGTATGGTGTTCGGTATATTAAGGTTTCCCTCAAAGTAACGGTTTCAGAATGCTTTTAAGATATTAGTTACATCCCAACATAAGTTTAAAACATTTCTCTTAAGAGTGTGCTTCGTAGCATTAAAAAATGTGCCTTAATTATTTTGCAAATTTATCATTGTTATGGTGACGATGTCAGGGGTTTTCGTAATTTTTTTTTAGAAATATAGTACAGTATTAGCAACTACGTTAAGAACTTTTATTTTATTCACACAGAGAAAAGAAATTCAAAATGCTAAAATTTGGCGTTTGTCTTTTTATATACTATATAGGTTTGTTATTATATGTGTGTTGTAACATGTATAAAAATGTTAAATATATTCAACAATATTTGGTAATTATATATATTAAAAAACTTTTATGTACGCGACTTGAAACTACGTGAAAGGTTTTCAGTCTATAAAGGCCTATTCTATGATTTTTTTAAAATTATTAATTCTTATGCAAACAATTAATAAAATTGGAAGTTTTTTACATTGTCAGTATATGCATAGCATTACAGTTATTCCAAACAATTCTCTACCAGTGTTTACCTAAGGTTTGCATGTTACGTTTGTTCTTCTACTAATACACGTATATTACAAGAGGTTTGTAATAGATTAAATGAGGTAAGTAAGAATTCGTTTTTATAAACATTGTGTATGAAATTATAAATTTTGAGATGTATAATAACAAAAAGAAGTCCGTTCCGAAGACATATGTCGGTAGTGATACCCACTGAAACATTATTCCCACTTCAACTCTCTGTAAAAATAAAAGTATGGGGTTGAATGCGCCAAAAGGGGTATATAAATAAAATTTGAGGCTTCTTCCTTATTTCATACGCTAGTGTCCCCCACTTACAATTGCAAACAAAAATTTTTCCTCGATGTTGTAATTTACTCTGCGTAATCACAAAAAAATTTTGGCAGTAAATAAGTATTTAATTTTTAAAAATGAAAGCATTCATGTTTCGAAAAAAATATTAAAGCGATGTGGGGAAAAATGTTTATAGATACTCCAGTAAAATTTTCAGTTTGATTGTTTTGATAGTTTCGGAGCTGTTGCGAGTTTAGTTTGGAAGATTCTTCGGCCGCGCGAGGCGTGTTTGGGTCTTTTTCATTTTCTTTCAGCGTAGGAAGCCGATACCTGGCTTCACTTCGCATCCTCTGCTTGTCTTCCCTTGTCCTCTCCAGATGTATTACTGTATATTAGCTCCATGAGCGCGACCTTGACAGACCGTTTCTTCTGTCTCCTCTCTCGTCATCCCTCTACACCCCATTCTTCCCCCTCCCCACCCGCAGGCTGCGGCCCGCCGGCCGGAGCTCCGCCGGACTACCTGGTTGCGACAAGCGCCGCCCTCAGTGCCACGTCGCGGGGACATTCTTCCCGGCGGCGAGAGTTTTATACGCAGCACTAGAACTGTCACTCCAGAGGGCATGTTTTGAGTCGGATCGTATCAAAAACAAAAGGATATTAAAATATATACATAACTCAATAGTGTTCTGCCAATTATGTTTTCATTTTCATTTAAATTTATTCTTTAAATCGCTCCTGAAGTAGTCCAGCAGTGATCAATGGAAATTGTCAATATTTAACTGTAATTTTGACGATGAAAATTTTTTCTTCTTACTTTTATATGTGCAGAAACCTATTCGTACACTCGTTTCTTGAACTATACTTAAGTTTAACATAATTATGTGTTTTCTAAATAATTCTGGCTTGGAATAAAAATAAATGCATTTAAAATGACATAACTCAGTAAAAAAAAGTTTATTAAAAATATCCTAGGTATATTATGTCTTAAAAAGAAGCATCAAAAATAAATATGTACAGTTAAATTAGTTTTGTGGTAATATTTTCCATGCACCAATCGCCTTAAGAAATAGTTGCAGTAAGGAAGAGTAGCATAATTTTACATAAAATTTTGACTTAGTAAAGTATTCAAATTTTATTGTTATAGACTAAAAATTTTTTACTAATTATAAAACACGGATAACAAATTTTACCTTACATTCATCCAGTGTTCTTTGATTAAACATTTGATCAATATGATAATACAAAGCATGTGATCTTGCTGAACAGATGTAGCCTAAGTTCAAAGCACATGATCTTGCTGAAAGGATGTAGCTTAAGTTATAACTGACAAAACATATAATTGCTCATGAAAAAAAAATCAGTTTAGTATATATTTAATTATTTACAGTTTTCACTTAGGTTGTGGCATACTTCGTTCAAGCAGGTGTGATGTCTCTACAATCTCTTCTTTAGTGAGTGTAAAAGTTCTCCCAGTTGCTGTACAAGGTTCAACCTTTTTAAGAAGATCTTCAGTTCTAATGTCTAGTATATCGGCTTTTGGTGTTGGATAAAAAAAAAAGCAGCAGGTCCTTTGGGATGTAAAAAACTTACGTTAACTTCATTATTATTATTTTTTGCCAATATACATGCAAGCCACCAAAAGTTATCATATTTCACAGTAACATGTTTTGTCAGTTATAACTTAGGCTACATCCTTTCAGCAAGATCATGTGCTTTGAACTTAGGCTACATCTGTTCAGCAAGATCACATGCTTTGTATTATCATATTGATCAAATGTTTAATCAAAGAACACTGGACGAATGTAAGGTAAGATTTGATATATCCGTGTTTTATAATTTGTAAAAAAAATTTAGTCTATAACAATAAAATTTGAATACTTTACTAAGTCAAAATTTTATGTAAAATTATGCTACTCTTCCTTACTGCAACTATTTCTTAAGGCGGCATGGTATCTAAACCAGAGCTAAATGCATTAATTAACAACTGAAGGTTACTTAAAGGCAAAACTTATGCCTTGGTAATTTCGAACATTTAATTGCTGCGGAAGAAACAACGCTCGAGAATTGTCTTTTTAGGACGTCTGCTAATAAAGTTGGCAAATAACATTATGTAGGATTGTTGTTTTGCAGTTTTTCAATGTTGTCTTCCAAAAACCAATAACGTCCAACTGACGCTTAAAGCATTTATTTATCTACCACGCCCCCTTAAGCATCTACTAAACTTCTCATTTTTATTTACTCATGATCCCATTGATTCTCCACCTTGAAATTTGGCACAAATCTAACCAATATATGTAGGAATAACATACTTTTTTTAAAAAAAAAAAAAAAATCGAAAATGGTGTTTTTTAGAAATTCAATATTACAATTTTTGTAAACAAATAAAAATAATTTTATGTTCCAAAGTTGGTCATGTTACATATTAAATTGAAGCCCATTCAATGACCTTTAAAATGAGCTGTCAAACAGCATTCTAGCACCATTAGTTGGAAACCTACAAGTATTTGAGTGATCCAAAACATTGCTAAAATTGGCTATTTTTGCAATTTTCAAAAATTTATACAAAAAAAAAACTACTCAAAATTTTTTTTTAGAAAAAATAGATTTATAATGTATTTAGTTGATATTACCAATATACAAAAAAAACATGATAATCTAAGGTGTAGAGGTTAAGGCCTCTGGTTGATTTCATATGGAATGACCCGTTTACCAATGATTAATGGCCTCAATTTTTTTGTCCCTGTGGCATTGCAACAAAACCACACAGACAACCTTTTTTTCCTCCAGTGCATTTTTTATATGCCATTGTTCGATTAGGCAGAAGATTATATATATATATAAAAAAAAAGCAGGCAGTTTCATCAGCATTGAAAATATTGTCTAATGAGTACGACTTACAAATACTCTCCAGCTTTTCTTCCTTCCACTGGTTTGCTGCCTCTGTCTGCATCTTTATCCTCCTCACACACAACCTCCCATGATATATCATGTCGTTCCCAGAAGCGGTGCTACCACCCTGAACTGTCTTGAAAGTCTGATGTCCTTAAGCAATGCAAACTGTTTTGCTTTAGCTTGTAACATTGGGCCAGTTACTGAAACATTTTTTGATCGTACTTCTTTCAACCATTTGTTCAAAGCATCTTTCAGACCTTGGTGATCTCTGGAACAAATGCTTTTGTGGGCACAACCAAACAAAGATTTTCCATACTTTTTTTTTTTTTTAATTTTGCCCAGTCATAAACAATTGTACTTATGGTCGTCGCTGCAAAGCCGTATGTCTTCGCTACTACGGCCTTAGGTGTTATAAGATTCTTTCTACCTCTTTTCAAACTTGTTTCTGTGCCAAGAACCTCCAGCAAGCTGACTTCAGAGCTTAGAATCTCTTCTTCATCTGAATCTTGTGGATGTTCCAAGTTATGTGCAGCAGAAGTAGATGCAACAGCCAATAATTCTCTTTGTTTTATATTTCTTTCCTCTTCATGTAATTGTATTTGCCTAGCTCTCTCTTCTTTGTCTACCAACTTTTTGTCTACACCAGTCAAGCAACCCGGTCGACCAGGTTCTCTCTGTTTCGTCAAAAATGCTTTGTCTTCCTCTATTCTCATTCTTTCAAAGCCATCAGCATGTGCAATATCAAATAAGTTGTCCAGATCTTTTTAAAAATTATTTTCCTGGTTTTTAAGTCTCCTGAGTTTTCTTACAAATTTTTGCAGGTCTCTCCAAACATGATATAAATCAATGAGTTTCTTCATGTAGTTAGGAAATGCCTTCGTGTGAGTTCTTGCTTTTTCCCCAAATATAATGCACTCCCTAATCACAAGATTAGCATTTTCACAAGATAGGGGACAAACAAGTCAAGGGACAATATAGGAAACTCCTGGTTGCGTGGAGTGTAACTACTTTTTTTACAGTGTGTTTTAAGTGTGTGAGAGTAATGGCATCTAGCGACGTGGAGTGAAAATAGCTTGAAAGCAATGCAGTAAATAGTCTTGCTCTTGGCCAATGATATTGGCCAGAATTTCCCATATTGTCATTATACAATATTTGGTTACAGGTCACAACACTGTATTCGCACGACATGTATGAACAAGTTTATATTGCAAGCTGGCAAGGATTAATGTTTTTAAAAAGGGGCTAGTAACTTCAAGCCCTCGAGTGAAAGGACTGACAAACATTGACATCAAAAGGCATTCTTTTAAACCAGTATGTATTCCTTGATAGGAAATGCATAGAGTCACCTGTTTTTCACGATGCGCGAAATCACAAAATTTTTGCAGAAACAGGACCTTTTTCGCGAAATTTGCTTATTTGCCAAAAATTCGCGAAAAAGTAACAAAACGTATAGATTTGTGGCGATATATGTCGACCTTTTGCGATATATATTGAATTGTGTACCAATGATCGATATTTACGTAACTACTAACTATTGGTTGTTACGAAGTTACAATTGATGTTTCAATGTCGCGTTGGTAGAAAACAAATGAAAATAGAAAGTGATGTTCTGTTTCCTTGCTTCTCGCGCGTATTGGAGTAGGTTTTCTTTTGAGTGCTATAGTATAGATTATTAAATAACTGTGACCGTAAAATTGTATGTTTATTACTGGCAGTTAAGTTCACGTTCGTGAAAAATGGTTGTCACAGTATACGACTGTGCTAAAGAATTTGCGCATGAGGGATTTTATGTTTTTGACAGATTCAACAAAATTTTAACGTGTAAGTTTTGTAATGTCCGAATCGAGTGGGCAAGAAAAAATACGTGTGTGAAGCATATTCATGGGAGCATCACCCATAAAAAGAATAAGGTGTTAGCATGGGAAATGAATGAAGCGGGCCCATCGTCAGGAATAAAACAAGTTTCGCTCACTGACATGGTATCCCGGGCAAAAAAAAACCAAGGTTGACAAACAAGAATTTTTTTTGTCTACTTCATTCATGGGCGTGAATATCCCGTTGGAAAAAATTGATCACCCGAAATTACGAGATTGGATGAACAAGTTTATAGAAGGTGGTATTGGTATTATGCTTCTGTTTATTCTATAAGAAAATATGTCACTCTTATGTCATTCAATTTTCGATAAATAAGTTTCTGCATGCGATATATTTTCAATTATGCACAATCCCGAAACCCTCAAAAAATAAAAATAGTCCTTTAACCTAACCTCATATTTCAAATGCAAAACATACTTTTTTTTAACTTACATGTCTTGCTTGATAAAGTGTGTGTCCATTTTAGAACAACTTGTTTCAAACCAGTATCTTGAAGCGTACAGTTTGTTCAGAGATATTGTTAAAAAAGAAGCTGAGAGTGGGATTGATGTAGATGTTTTGAATATTTTGTTGTCATTGAAGTGTGATTTTCAGTGTTTTGTTGAGTGTGCTGTAAAGGCTTTGTGGGTTCCCATTAGTAATGTGTATTTGTGAAAGAGGATTCTCGTCTTATTGAAACATTATGTCATACAAAATAACCCGCATCACAGCAGAAAATATGGAATTAATGGCTGCAATGGCTTTCCCATCAAGCTAGATAGCAGTAGTCAAAATTTCCAGCAAAATCTCAAGCCTAAACATTTTTTTTATATGCAGAGCATTTCCAATTAAAAATATATAAACAGCTTTTTTCCAAAGTGCATTTTCAATTTTTAAAACTTATTTCTTAACAAAACTGCCCAAAAGCGCCAAAAAAAAAGTTTTAGAAATGACGAAAAAATTAGCGTAATTCACTTTAAAATCAACGAAAAATACACTGAAATCAACAAGAAAAATGACGAAATTTGTCTTCGCTTTTCACCGTAAACAGGTGACTCTAGAAATGCAGTACAAGGAAATAGCTAATGAGATTTGCCAATAAGGAGCAATTACATCAATTTTTAAAAATTTTGTAACTACGAACTCATCCATGAGTTCCGGCGATTCCCGTTCGGGTAGTGCAATAATGTGATTCCAGGCATAAACTTTACCCCCCTCCTCCTGCCCTCATTTTTATTTTTAACACGCTTTTACTAGCTTAACTTGTAAGTAACGATGTAGACAAATCTTTGAAGTTGATTTTTACCTACTTCTGTTTGTATTATCAATTTGAAAATATATAAGTATATGTAATCAGATGACATGTCAGTAATTTTATGACCTTGGCCTAAAGAGAGAGGGGGGAGGGGGGTCATAGGGGCAAAACAAAAAAAAAAAACCACTACTTTCGAGGTATGGGCAAAAAGCATAACTTTTGAGATGTGGGCAATAACCATGCATTTTGTCTATCCATGTTAGGTATTGCCCAGGGGTTGATTGCCCCCCTCCCCCTCCCTGTCGAAGGAAGGTAAATTGCCCCTAATTTTTCAAATTTTCAAAATTCAGAAAAATTGTAGTACGTTGATTTTGAAGTGCTAAAGAGGTCTTCGGGTTCTATCAGCCCCCTTCGGTAAGGGGGCAGGGTCAATTGCCCCCAATTTTTTTAAAGTCAGGAAACAAGTGCATTGATTTTGACGTGCTTCCAATGCCTTTGTGCACCATTGGCCCCGTGGGGGGGGGGAGGGGGGGAGAGTCACTTACCTCCGAAATGTTTGGGATATTGAAATTTGTTTTTGTGGTGCATTTTAAGGAATTTATCAAAAATTGTATTTTTCGATGAACTTAAAAGTAAAAAAAATATATATTTTTTTTAAAAATGTGCTTTAATTGTTATATGAAGTCAGAAGTAAAATATAATCTTTAAATTTAAGTAATTTGTACAACAGCAATAGAAGAACTACTATTCTGTATAACTTTTTTTTTTTTAATTAATTTTAAATAAAGAATGAAGTAATAAACAAAACAATTAATTTCAATTTAATAAAAGCTTGGGATGCTTTACATCAGTTGTCTTCAATTTTCTATCACTAATGACTATTCATTAGGATAGAGTCAATACAGATGTTAAAAAAAGAGAGGAGGTACAGGAACTGAATGATGGTAGTGTTTTGCCACCGAGCGAGGTAGCACTGCAGCTAAACTGGGTTCAAATTCTGGCCATCCACCCTTCATTAGGATTCCTATGTTTTCCTAAAATAATTCCAGGCAAAACTTGGGATTGCTTCCTCAATCTCAAACAACCCTGTTGTGAGCAAGACATATTACCAAGTAAGATAAATAAATATATAAATTGATTACTCTGCCACCAAAGAAATAAATGTGACCACTTGTGTGTTATTTCATTTAGACAGTTCTTAAGAGATTTTTTCTTGTAATTTTTCCAAACCAATGTATTATTCATCATTAAAAAAACCTTTTATTGTATAAATAATATTTACATGCTTCATTGTGTGAAAAGTGAATTTTTCTTTTTGCTGTATTTGCGATTGTGGTAAGTTGCGTCGCGTGATGTGTACACAGGGGGAGTTAAGATGTTGCATGGTACGGCAGAAGGAGGCGGAGTCAACAACTGGTCCACTGTTCTGTTGGCAGCCACCCCCCTTCCCACCAAGCGTGCTGCAGCAGTCGGCCTCCACCCACAACGAAGGTGGCTTGAATGGCCTGGACCAGCAGCTGACCTTGAACCTGCTGAAGCTGAGCGGCAGCCAGGGCCAGCGGGCCAAGCACAAGGAGTCTCCTCCCGCCTTCTCGGTGGGCTTCCCCAAGAACCTGGGCGGCAGGCACCAGCCACAGGTGGGTGCACACACTTGTTACAAACTAAACAATAGTTTCTATTCATGCCTGAAATATTACTTTTACAGGGTTCCCAATGAATGGGAAAATAGGGAAAACAGGAAAAATTCAGGGAAATTGAAATGGGTCAAAAACACAGGGAAAACTCAGGGAAATTTGTTGTGCGGCAATCACAGTGTGTGTGTATATATATTTATATACACTAGAGTCCCGTTATAGCGAGGTGTCACGGTTCCGGGTTTGATCCTCGCTATAACCGTGTCCTCGCTATAACCGAATTGGACAAATTTTGGCCCCCAAAAAATAAAAATTAACCGAAAATAGCATAAAAATTGTGTGTAAACCTGTATAATTGGAAAATAACAGGTTATATTAACGAAATCTTAATTTCTGTGAGCAGATGTGTGAATTCTCTTTAAAACGATACCCCATAAGTACGGATGCGATCACCGATTGCGTCAAAATAACCAGAATACCCTGCCACGCCACGTAAGTATAGCATCTCAACCCGCGGCCGACGCAGCATTGTCCTGCTATCTATCGTCGATGCGGGCGGTCTGCTGGCGGCCATGTTGGTTCGGGATGTTGCTAACAGGTGGTGCTAGTGTAGCGCGACGATTTAATTCCTTACAAAAAAGCAGGAGTGCGGCTGCGGCAACGCACGTACGCCTCAAACGTAATAGTCGCTGGAAATCTATACTTTTTTCATTTAAAGAAACCTGTCAACTTTTTTAGAAAATAAATTTGGGATTAAACTCAAACCATCACCACCCCTTTCCCGGACAGATACCACAACAACTGACCGAAACAAAAGTTACAAGAAAACTGCCCTAGCGATTCGGAAATAAATACGGTAGTGCCTACTAGAGGTGTAAAAGTAATGAAAAAATGCGTACTCGTATGTATTCGTTCCTATAACAATTAGTACTCGTTACTATCGTTAAGTTACTCGTTACTTCTGATACCGCATAAGGCATAACATGCTATGTTATGTTGCAGCAACGAATCCAGTCGTATTGCGTACGCGTACAGTATGACGTCGCGTAAATAATAATAAATAGAATATAAACAATTAACAATATTTGATAATTAATAGTTTTTGTTAACCAAGAAACAATTAAATCTCATTAGAGCGGCTTTTTAATATTATCTCTTTTAAGATAACAACCAAAAAAAACGTGAAAATACGCGATTATAAAAACAAAAACATACATATTTCTAATTTGTAAAAAATACTTTCTTACGTTTTTTCTGTTCCAATTTCAAACTTTGTCTACACACGGCACAGATAACTAACGGAAGTTTGATAAAAGAAAGAAAGGACGGGATTCTATTTTTGAAGCCACGCACTTAGGTGGCGACTGCACGGCTGAAGAATGTGACAGGCGTCAACGGCAAGACGTCTAGCAGCGAGCGAGGGGTGGAGATAAGCAGACAAATAACAAAAGCGCGCTTCAAGCGATTACGCCGTAAATTCCTCAAAAATACCTCGTTATAGCCGTGTTCTCGCTATTACCGTGCTCGCTATAACGAGATTCTACTGTATATTGATTAATACATGTATCACAAGCACATTTTTTCTTAAAAACAAAATCGGAAAGTTGGGGTGCAGGTCGTACATGTAAATCAAAGTAATAGATAAGCCACGAGTCCCGGGAAAGTTTGGTTCGCCATACAGCTGTGACGTGCCGAATTTCATGCTAGGCGGCCCCGGACCGTGCCGAGCTGCGCCAAGCCAGTTGTAGAAAATAGCGGAACCGTAGTTCTTATACGTTTGGAAGTTTGTGTCATAACTTTGAAGTATCTGGTACGCTGGAAACTTTTTGAAGATTGTTTAGTGAACGTATTTTCATTTATTTAGATGTATTTTTTTCAAAAGTGCTGCATCTGTAATGGTGTTTTTGTATCACTGTAATTTGTGTAGTTGGTAGTATTATGGTTTCATGACAAGATTTTTGCCTATCTCACACAACAAAAACACCGCGAAAATAGTTACACATTGTGTTATTCTGAGTCAAGAGTTCTACAGAAGCAGTTAAATATATTTGAAATTTTTTAGTCAATTGGGAGAAGTTTTTTTTTCTTTTCAGAAGAAATCAACGGCGGTCCTCTTATTATTTTCTCATTATTAGGGATGGTGATTTTTCGTTTTCGCGGAATAGATGCGAAAATATGCTAAACTATATTTTTTCCGCTATAAAATGATAAATCTAGACTATTCCGAGATAAATGCGAAATCAAGGTAAAAAACAATTTATTTACCTATTGTATTTAGTTTCAGTTCAGTATCAAAAGAAACCATCATTTTATGACGTATTCAGCCCAAGTATCTTATTGTCACGTCATTCACAACACTCTTGTTCGTAAATATTGAATGAAAAATGGCCATCCGTGCCTCGCGATTGTAAACAAAGCAAAGAACAACTAGCTGGAAGGGTGTCCGTCATCTTGCAGAGCACAAGATTTTAGGCCACCATATTGCGACATCTCTGCTTCACCGCGGCCATTTTCTGGCTGTGTTTCACGTGAAAGCCGTGTTCTTGTGTATTCTGTGGAAGCTGGTGTGTTTACAAATACGTGCATACTCGTGAATGTGTTGTATACTGTTATTTCTCGTGGTAAAAATGACGAAACGTAATTTTCATTCGCGATCGCATAAATGAATACTAAAGTGAACAGTTCTACGAAAGTGATACGAATATTTTAATGTGCAATTTATGTAATCGCCGTCTGGATTGGAAAAAAAAAAAGATGTACTTGAAAAGCACATTAAATCTGAGGGACATCAGGCTGCAAAAAAAAAAATCACCGAGAAATCGGATGAAGAAGAAAAGTCGGTAAAACGGCAAGCAACGGTTTCTGGCATGATCGAAAACCAAAAGAAGGCGAAAATTTAAAAAACTAGTTTCAATAACATTATTTGTACATGGCAAAAAAATATTTATTGATATTTTAAGTATTCAATTTATTGCACTCATAAGTGCTAAAAAGTTGTTTGGAAACCTGCCAAGATAGGCTATCTTTGTAGTTGTGCTAGATCTTTATTTCTGTGGTTGTTAATAATGTATATGTATATTATTTAATGCTTTTTAAAAATATACTTTTCTTCAGTAGGTAATGTAAAATGAGAGAATTGGCTAAATCTTGTTTTTAAAAATGCTACATATATTTTGAATTTGAAATGTAGCATTTTTAAAAACAAGATTTAGCCAATTATAGGTTACGTTCACGGGTGTGTGCTAGCACAGTTTCCTTAATGGTGCAGTGAAAACACGGTGAAACTTGTGAGACTAAGCAATTCAGTATCAAATGTGTTTTGCTACTGTACATTAGGCCTAGGTCTATTCTTGATAGTCTGAGTGGATAATTGTGTGACATTCACAATGTCTAAATTCAATCCTGCTTGGCTAGATGGATCACTGTTTCCTGACTGGAAAAAGTGGCTACGTCGTGTTGAGGGTGATGACAATGGTGCAAAGTGTATTTTGTGTAAAAAGGTATTTTCTTTGAGTAGTATGGGTAGGCAGTCTGTGAAGAGCCATCAAGAAGGGAAATTTCACAAACAGTTGGTTACTGCGAGCAGTATTTCTGCATCTATGTCAGCATACTTAACAAAGCCTTTAAATCACCAAGAAACGAAGGGATCAATTATTTCAAGTGTTTCCACAGCACCAAATTCTGAATTAGCATCCAGCACACCAGCATCCTGTTCATTGTTAACTGGATCATCATCATCATCATTCAGTGCTCTCAAAGAGGCATCTTCAGGTATGGAAAATAAAATACATTTTCAGGGAGACAGTAATGTCAGAAATGCAGAAATATTGTGGGCATTACATTTTATTATGAAAAAAGACAGTTTTAATAGCCAACAAGGAATAAGCAATTTGTTTGCTAAAATGTTTCCAGATAGTTCCATTGCACAATAAATGCAGCTTAGTAGTACCAAGACTGCATACTTAGTTACTTATGGACGGGTACACATCGTTTGCCCTACAGGCGTTTGCCCTAAACGTAGGGCAAATGCCTGTAGGGCAAACGACTTTAGAGCAAATGCCGTTTAGTGCAAACGACTGTAGGGCAAACGCCGGCAAGCACTTATGTTTTGGATTAACGAAACCACACCAACTTTTAGGGCAGACGCCTGTAGGGCAAATGCCTGTAGGGCAAACGACTGTCGAAAAACTTATTTTAGGGCAAACGCCTGTAGGGCAAATGCCGGAGCCTGGTCCGAATGGGATTATCAAACATTTTGTGTAAACGCCTTTAGGGCAAATGCCTGTAGGGCAAACGCCTGTAGGGCAAATGCCTTTAGGGCAAACGCCTGTAGGGCAAATGACTTTAGGGTAAATGAAGTTTAGGTTATTTTGGGTAATGTAGGTTTTTTCAATTATGTATCGATTCAAACTGTGTTCTTGTAGTTTATATTTCCTCCGCAGGTGGCAGTACCTCAATAAATGTTTTCCCTCTAAATGCAAAGTTTACAAAAAAGTCGCTAGATGGCACTTATGTAAGCCTATATCGAGGTTTGGTGGGAATTCGTTTGGTATGAACTTCCTAGATTCACCAACAGATGGTTCCCTGCGCTAAGTTCAATGTTATCGAATATTTTTTCTGTAAAATATTTCGGAACATAAGGTGATGTAAGGTCTTTGAACAAAAAAAATTGTATGATAAAAAAAACAGTATTGGCGATTTAACGAAAATATCGCTGGAAAAAGGTTCAACTTTTTTCCCGGGGCTTTGCTTATTTCAATTTCAGCTGTCAGACGTGCATTACGCTATCATTACTTAAAATATTACGAGCATATAGGTAAATAATGCGAATACTAGCTGTTAAACATTTTCTTAATTAGCATAATAGTATTAATGCTGTTAAACTCCTACATATTGTTCATACTATTTTATTCCGTAATGTGTACACAGCATACAGCTGAAGTACACAATGAAGAAGTATTCCAGTTCGTTTTGTTCTGGGGTTTCCATAATTTGCATTAATGACCTCAAAATCATATTCACCCCTTTTTAACCTCTTAGCGATTGCATTTCACTAAATGATTATAGTTTGATTAGTAGTGTTTAAGTCTTTATTATTACTAACATTTCTTTTCTTTATACTTAGTTATTTAAAAATATATATATACTTATAACCCTTTTTCACAGTTTATGGCTTGAATTCCACTAAATGGAAAAATTGTGGTTGGTAGAATTAGTATGTTTTTTTTTGGTGGTCAATATCTTTTCTTATAATAGATTATTTTCACAGATAGAAATTTTATTTTAAAACCATATATGGGTACCCCTTTCACCTCTTTAGGGGTTGAAATTTGCAAAATGATAAAATTGTTGTTGGTAGTTTTTGAATGTTTATTATTAGTACCCATGGTATTTTACTGCGCGTTATTAGATTCGGAGATATAATTTTTCAATTTTCAAATCATATTTATCCCTTTTTCACCCATTGGGGTTGAATTTCGAAATATGATGATTTTGTTGTTTATAGTTTTTGTGTGTTTATTATTGGTTCCCATTATATTTTGTAAAACTTTATTAAATTCAAAGATATGATTATAATCATGAACACAATTTTCACCCCTTTTAAACCGCTTAGGGGTTGAATTTAGTAATTAAAATTTGCGGTTATTAGTTCCAGTAAGTTACGTTTATTATTGGTACCAAATATCTTTCATTTTGCTACATTAAATTTGGAGATTCAATTGTTAATCTTAAAACCATATTTACCCTTTTTTCACCCCTTTAGGGGTGGAATTCCGCAATTTCATATAGCATAGTATATACGATATCCGAAGACCTTTGTTTGAAAAAAAAAATATCAAAATACCACCAGTAGTTTTCAATTGATGCCGGAACAGAAATACAGACAAATAGACAAACAGAAAAAAAATTCAAAAACTATATTTTCCAGTTCACAATAACGTAAATAGGCGTCTAATAGTTGTTTCGTCAGTACTTTTGTATAGACTTTTCAGTAGTATAGGATAGTATTTTCTGGGACTGGCTTCTGACTGTGGAGCCTGTGGAGCCGACCGCCATCTTGGATTGTGACGTCACGGCGGCCATCTTGGATGACCTTGACCTTGACCTTTGACCTTGCCCTTGACCCCGGCGGCTATTTTGGATCCGCCATCTTGGATCCGCCATTTTGGATGACGTCATTTTGTTTTCTCGAACTTTCCGCCATTTTGAATTATGACGTCACCGTTGCAATTTCCGTTACGGCCGCCATCTTTAACTTTTTTATATATTATCCGATTTTTTAAAAATTATAAAAAAATAAAATTAATAAAATGTTAATATATTTTTTTAAAAAATTGAACTTTTTAGACACGGAGTTCGGAGTCCTCGGTTCGAACCCGACGGGTGCAAAAAAAATTTAAAAATGGCGACAGGCTCCTTCCTCAATGACGGCTGCTGGTAGACTGACTTACCCCCACCACTTTTTTTCATAGCACATATATTTTCTTCCCCCCCCCCCCCCTCCACGCAAACACCGCCCCCCCCCCCCACAAATTTTTTTTTTTTATCGTAAAAAAACCACCCACCAACACTACTGCTGCTGTTCTCCCACCCCTCCCTCCATCTCTCTCCCTCCCCTACCCTCCTCCTCCCCTATTTTGCGTAGAGTATAAATACACCTGTTGTCGGACCCGGAAAGCCTTCAGTTACCTGCAGTTCCTCCTCCGTCGACGTCGAGTACTTACTTCTTGCCGCGGAGACTTCCGTCGACGCCGAGTACTTACATCGTGTCGAGGAGACGGATTTTTGTTTTTTTCACGTAATAAGTGGGGTCCTATCGGTATAAATTGAGGTCAACACCTTAGACACAGCAATCAACAAATAGTCGAGTGGGTATAGAGCTACTGCTACAAATTCAAGCAAATGCCGTTCGATCTGTCTGCAAAGTACGCGGAAGTAACGCCGGGATTCCGCCGTGTGAACTACATCACCAAGGATGGATACTTCCAACTAGAGGTCTGCAACTTCGGTCATCACTGGACCAGTGATTGTGACGAGGAGGCTCCGGACATCATCGAGACATCCTGCAACAAGGTAGATTGTGTCGTCCATTATCTAAGACCTGACAGTACATTCCCTACAACATTCGAAGCACTTAAGGCTGCATCAGCGACTGAAACTATAAGCTCGGAACCAGACTACTCCTCAGTAAGGTGCGAGTTGCGGCGCAACACCGATCCGGAGGCAGTTATTAGTTGGAAGGAACAGTGTGACGGGTTTATTCACAACACCACCTACGTTAACCATCATTGGTACACATCCTGCAGCTCTCTACTGTGTAGGCTCTACCGCTTATTTCCACTCAGTTAAATTTGTAAGCTAAGAAGAAATTTGAAGGGCTCGTGCGGTTATTATGTCTTCGCGCCATGTATTGATTTCAACAGCTTGTGGTGTATTAGGACCATACCCTTAAAGGACATACCAAATGAAGTAGAGGATGAGGAAACATACCTTCACAACTGGTATGACATCGAGTGCTGCAGACGACAGGGACGTCGCTGGTCGCGAGACGAGCCACGGGGTCGATCCCCCGATCGTGACCTCTCACCAGTGGAGTCTGCCCGTCAAGTGTTTGGAGAGGCGGGCTCTCGTCAGTTCGTGAACCATGGACCATCACGTGAGGCGTCATTGTCCCACACAACCATTGCTGGTGCTGCCCGAGAGCCTGATACATCTCGTGACGGATCTCCATCTTTGTCATCTCCCACACCGTCGAGACCATTAACGCCACTATCGTCAATTGCATCACGCCGAATGTCAAGTTCTACAATGTCTACACCGTCGTCATCGCTACCTCATCATCATCCCGTGTCGAAGTGTACGGATAGTCATCGCTCCATACCAGAGTCCACAGAAGAACAGTGATCTGCGTGACGACAAGTATAGCGTGAAATATTTACAGTGTTCAAGTTTTGTCACTCCTGTTGCGTCAGTTACTGTTCCGTAGCTATATCAAAACTTTTTATTTGAATCAAGTGTGATCTAAATATTCATAATCATCAGTGACTCAAAATTACGTGTTATATTTTTTATCACCCATAAAAATTTATATGTGGTGTGTAAGACTATAAAGAAAATATACAATCAGAACTATATGTAATGAACTACACTTCATCATTGTAATGCGTCCTCTGTAATCGTCTGGTACCGGACGGGGAATTGTTGGAAATAAAATAAATCCAATTTATGTGTGTATGTTATATTAATCCGCAATCACTATACTAAATTAAAGTTTAAAAAAAATATTAAATATTCTTGTTTCACTTTAAATACTATTAGTTATAAAAAAAGTAGCAGGGAAAAAATTTACAATTTAAAAGTTATTTACATTTATAAAAAAAAGCTGATACTTGAAATAACAATAATGTGTTACATTTATAAAAAAGTTGATAATTAAAATAATGCGTTACATGTATAAAAAGTGATATTTAAAATAAAAATTGTCTACATTTATAAAAAAATTCAATATTTCAAGTTAAATGAAAAATCTTTCATATTAGATACTGAATAATTTTTCAAAAAGCCAGCACAGAGGCGGCGAGAGATCGCTCGACCATGACGAGGTACCAGCACGAGGTGGGAGTGGAGCAGGGGAGGAGGGAAAAATTTGCAAGCGCGCATGTCCGCTCACCGGCGGAAGCGCTAGCCCCGCCTCCACCAGGGCCGCATGGAGGGGGAAATCTACCATCATTCCTCCGTTGGACGCGGCAGAGAGCGCTGCGCCGAAGACACCGCTCCGGACATACACACAATATACAGCAATTAAAAATTTTTACTACGTACATTAAACAAAGGAAACACATTCAACCATAGAAGAAAAAAAAACAGAAAAAAAAACGGAATGTACACACAGTACAAACAGGAAACGGAATGAACACACCGACTCACAGGAAAATGGAATTTACACACAGGAAAATGGAATTTACACACAGGAAAACGAAAAGTACACACAGGAAAACGAAATGTACACACAGGAAATCGGAACGTACACACAGTACACACAGGAAACGGAACGTACACACACAACACACAGGAAACGGAACGTACACACAGTACACACAGGAAACGGGACGTACACACAGGAAACGGAACGTACACACAGGAAACGGGACGTACACACAGGAAAACGAAATGTACACACAGGAAAACGAAATGTACAAACAGGAAAATGAAATGTACAAACAGGAAAACGAAATGTACACACAGGAAAACGAAATGTACACACAGGAAAACGAAATGTACAAACAGGAAAACGAAATGTACAAACAGGAAAACGAAATGTACACACAGGAAAACGAAACGTACACACAGTACACACAGGAAACGGAATGATCACACATACAGTAGCGGAAACACAGGCTTATTTAGAAATCAGGATACAAGAAATAAATCATCCTTTTTTAAAATATAAATAATTCCTTTTATTTTTCATTAGTACACACATGACAGTTAATCAAATGATTATTGTATGTAGCCAGCGTTCCGAAGTTCTTTAAGTATGGTCGTTACTTCCACGATATGCGAGTAGTTCCCTCTATGAACAGTTGCCACCATCAGTCTTAGCCGGTCAACCAATATGTTTGGATCTTTCCATGATGTGGAATCAATCTCTTCTGCAACCATCTTCATTGCTTGTTTATTATAAATATTATGATCTCTGGTGTCTTCCGTTTTAACACCAACATCAGGGTTACTTTCATCATCTAGCCGGCGATCATCACAAGCTAGTTCAGATTTATTTATTATAACACGACGTTTCCATCGCTTCGGTCTCAGGACACCACCACAGTCTTCTGTCTTGTCCGCTTTAGGTTCTGCATCTCAGTCTTCGATCACGACGACAGTTTCGGAGTCACTGTAGCAATCACCGTAGAAGACAACGTCTTCACCCAGATTACCGTATGAACTCGTTATCGTTGATGGTGAAGTGTCTTCATCGCCTGTATGCTTCCTTTTCAGGAGTCCATCATTTTTACAAAGTATGGTCGATCTGCTAAATATAGGCCAGAATGTATTCCCACTTTTCACGGTGTTGATACCTTCATTAGTTTCAGTCTTCCCGAAACCATCAACATCCTTCAATATTTGTTTCTCGTCACGATCGACGTGCTACGGCTTCCATCTTTTCTATATTATTAATATTATTTGTCTTAAAATCTCCGCGTCCGTGTCACTATCACAGATGTAAATCATCATCATAGATGTCATCAATATTATCATGAGCTGCATCAATATCACTCATTTTATGATATCGTTTCCACATTTCAGTTGTCAGTGATTAACCACAATCTATGATCTTGTGAGCTCCATTCTCATTTTCTGTAAAAACCTAAGTGTCCAGTTTTATTATTTAATCCTTCAACCCATCATCACAAACACAATTATATCATCTTAGTATATAGAAGAAAAAATCATCAAAGTTCCTTTCATTTAATCATAGGAACCGCATCATCCTTTCCACCTATAGTATATTTTCTTGATCCCAAGAGTCTTTCATTATATATACCATGCAGTGTTCTTCAAGAGATGTGGTATACTACCAGTTCTACATACAAATCCATCCTATCAATAATTTGTTTACTCAATAGAGAAAAAAAATCATCTCGTTATTTTTAGGTGTTTTACTAAATTTTCACTTCGACTAAAATAACTACCACACCTAGTAATTTCTACAAAGGACACTTTGTCCAAGACATTTTAACCATCATCTGTCTGAAAACAACCATGTCCCATCTATATCACAAAGTAAACGAGGGTTAGTGGAGATAGGTCAAACAAGTGCTAGTCACTCATAGGGTAAGAACCATGTGTTCGATACCTATCTCAGTCAATGTAGCATCTATGTATTTTTCTTACCTCATGTAGAAAAATATGTTCCAATGCATACGAATTTAAACTTATTCACGTACGACCAGGCAAAGAATTTAAATTCAAACACGTTAACCTCAAAGAAAATTTAAAAAAATTCTCAAGGATAGAGGCAGAGACTTCTCGATCGAGACACGCATACCATCACCTGCAAATGAACATTGACCCCTCGCGCAGGAGTTGCAAGCTTGCAGAATGCTGCGGCAGTCATATGTTTGCTCGAGTCATACACACATCACGACGCTAGTCTTCCCACTCATTTCACGTAAAACTCCAGTGAAATCGTAATCGAGCATGCGTAAAGTACTTGCTGGTACCACTTCAAAGTATGCATCACTGAACCAGAGCAGAAAATCAGCCTACGAATGTATAACTCGATACTATAAAAAAAATTTTTGTAGTGTATACAACAGATTCAAACCCAATAGCATACTCCTTACTCTGAAAATTATAAGCGACAAAATATTTTAAATCATGACCCCGGCTAGTATACATTTTTTTTTCGTGAACCCTAAATTCATTTTAGTAATCAGTACGAATGTGTGAGTAATTCGGACGAATAATCGCTTACCAAGTATCCAGAGTATTACTGTTACAGCCCAGCCAGTGCACCAGCTTACTCCGAAGTGTACGCAATTGATTAACATTATTCAATTTTTTAATATCACCTCCGTAGTGTACACCAATATATGACAGGTTACGATTTAAGACCATAGATTTCCCACAAGTATGTTATGTTTATTTCGGGGAGTAATAAATTATTATTTTAGAAATAATAAATCAAGTTCCTATCAGATTTGCTCTAATGTTACGGCATTACCTGTACCTGCACTTTAAAAAAAAACATCTCCCATAAAAATCTTAAGAATGCAGATGGCATACTCAGACTGAAATAATTATAGCAAAAAAAAAACTGTCTTCAGCATTATTGGTAAACAAAATAATACACATAAACAAGACAAAACGGACATTACAAATCCGACCTAAATTACGTGTCACATGAAGTTTATTACATTAAGATAAACGATGGAGTTTAAGAAAAATAAATAAAAAAAAATTCTTTAATTCAATAATTTATTTTAAATTGTACATTCATACACAATAAAATCTGACACTGTATGTATATATATCGTATACATTTTCTCAGTCCTTGAAACATTCATTTTTATTAAAATTATTATATTTCGTTTTAAGAGTGACAAAATACAGCTAATTCATACAGATCACGATACATCAGATCAGGAGTGTAACACCTTAGAGGACCAGAGATGATGCTAGAAACCCATCTTTACAAAATTTATAATGTTTTTTCAAGTAAAATTTTCGTGTAACTTGTACACCGCACTTCTCACACAGAAATTTTACACGGTCAAGATTTCTTCTGAAGCCATTATTTTCATGGATGCGTGTACTTCGTAGTCGTTCAAAACGTTTACCACAGTAGCGGCACTGATACAGATATTCATCGCAATTATCATCGCTTCCTCGATGTTCAACTTGCAAATGAACTTTACTTTTACAATGCCTAATCAAATTACTTTTGTTTGTGAAATGTACACCACATGGGTCACACGATTTTCATGTCTTCTTGCATGTTGACGGTATTTAAAACTCTTATCACAGTACGTACACAGATGTTCGTTAGTCGTTCTTGATTCACCAACCATTGAAGTTTCCTTCGAGGACGAAACGAAGTTCGTAGAGTTTTCCTGTGTAGCCAGCACCACCGGCATTAAAGTCTCTCCTGCTGACGGTATCACGACTGTTGAAGTCTCCTCTTGTGATGACGTCGTCGTTGTCGACGGGATCTGCACCTTCTCCGTCATAGCTGACGTCAGGGTTCCCGTAGTCGATGGTACAACATCCATCAAGTTCATCGTTTTAGATGGTAAAGATACCATCGAGTTCACAAGAACAGGTAATTACGCGTCTTATGCACCAGAAGAATCAAACTAGGTGCTCCTTACACCGTCGTCGTCGCCAGTAACAAACTGAGCGACCTGCTGTCTAGGACTCGCTTATATACATGCACCGGTTGGAATAATACGATAGTCAAATCAAGAACAAATTACTATAATACTCGAGTCAATACATCATCCATTGCTATTACTAAAAAAAATTAGGAATTTCAAGGAATAAAAGTTTAAATTATATATTGAAACAACTAATCTCTCATCCTACATACACGGTTCATTTAGACTTACTAGAAGGATTAAGAGTCTCTGAACAATGGAACTTTCAGAAACCAAACATAGTTTTAACTACTCAAATTAAAATTTTATTATGTACAGCTACACATAACCTCCAACTGACTCCAAATGTCTACAACACATTTCTAAAATAATTTATACGATACCGGGCTAGGTCCAAAGTCAATTATTTTTGTACCTCTCATCTGCAGTTCAGGGGTCCTTCAGTGTTGATATAGCTACAGACAAGACATGCTCAGTACCATACATCTTCAAAGCCTTCAGAGTCGATCCTTGTTAAGCCTTATGACAAAAGTCTCCGAAACAAGAGTCCTACTCTATAAGTTTACTATACACTTTTATGCTTTTCATAGCACACATCGATAAATATCTTCGTAAATAACCCAAAATATTATCAGACCACTAGCATTCGATTTATGCACATACAGTAGGACACCAACATATCCATCAACACAAGTCCATTCTGCATTAAGCTCCTCACTTATTTTCATCAGTCTACTCGGCTACACTCAGCACACAAAAACTAAAATGAAGTCAATTAACAACCTAGTATTTATATACATCCAGTCATTTAACAGCATACCGATCCGTAGTGTACACCAATATATGACAGGTTACGATTTAAGACCATAGATTTCCCACAAGTATGTTATGTTTATTTCGGGGAGTAATAAATTATTATTTTAGAAATAATAAATCAAGTTCCTATCAGATTTGCTCTAATGTTATGGCATTACCTGTACCTGCACTTTAAAAAAAAACATCTCCCATAAAAATCTTAAGAATGCAGATGGCATACTCAGACTGAAATAATTATAGCAAAAAAAAACTGTCTTCAGCATTATTGGTAAACAAAATAATACACATAAACAAGACAAAACGGACATTACAAATCCGACCTAAATTACGTGTCACATGAAGTTTATTACATTAAGATAAACGATGGAGGTTAAGAAAAATAAATAAAAAAAATTCTTTAATTCAATAATTTATTTTAAATTGTACATTCATACACAATAAAATCTGACACTGTATGTATATATATCGTATACATTTTCTCAGTCCTTGAAACATTCATTTTTATTAAAATTATTATATTTCGTTTTAAGAGTGACAAAATACAGCTAATTCATACAGATCACGATACATCAGATCAGGAGTGTAACACCTTAGAGGACCAGAGATGATGCTAGAAACCCATCTTTACAAAATTTATAATGTTTTTTCAAGTAAAATTTTCGTGTAACTTGTACACCGCACTTCTCACACAGAAATTTTACACGGTCAAGATTTCTTCTGAAGCCATTATTTTAATGGATGCGTGTACTTCGTAGTCGTTCAAAACGTTTACCACAGTAGCGGCACTGATACAGATATTCATCGCAATTATCATCGCTTCCTCGATGTTCAACTTGCAAATGAACTTTACTTTTACAATGCCTAATCAAATTACTTTTGTTTGTGAAATGTACACCACATGGGTCACACGATTTTCATGTCTTCTTGCATGTTGACGGTATTTAAAACTCTTATCACAGTACGTACACAGATGTTCGTTAGTCGTTCTTGATTCACCAACCATTGAAGTTTCCTTCGAGGACGAAACGAAGTTCGTAGAGTTTTCCTGTGTAGCCAGCACCACCGGCATTAAAGTCTCTCCTGCTGACGGTATCACGACTGTTGAAGTCTCCTCTTGTGATGACGTCGTCGTTGTCGACGGGATCTGCACCTTCTCCGTCATAGCTGACGTCAGGGTTCCCGTAGTCGATGGTACAACATCCATCAAGTTCATCGTTTTAGATGGTAAAGATACCATCGAGTTCACAAGAACAGGTAATTACGCGTCTTATGCACCAGAAGAATCAAACTAGGTGCTCCTTACACCGTCGTCGTCGCCAGTAACAAACTGAGCGACCTGCTGTCTAGGACTCGCTTATATACATGCACCGGTTGGAATAATACGATAGTCAAATCAAGAACAAATTACTATAATACTCGAGTCAATACATCATCCATTGCTATTACTAAAAAAAATTAGGAATTTCAAGGAATAAAAGTTTAAATTATATATTGAAACAACTAATCTCTCATCCTACATACACGGTTCATTTAGACTTACTAGAAGGATTAAGAGTCTCTGAACAATGGAACTTTCAGAAACCAAACATAGTTTTAACTACTCAAATTAAAATTTTATTATGTACAGCTACACATAACCTCCAACTGACTCCAAATGTCTACAACACATTTCTAAAATAATTTATACGATACCGGGCTAGGTCCAAAGTCAATTATTTTTGTACCTCTCATCTGCAGTTCAGGGGTCCTTCAGTGTTGATATAGCTACAGACAAGACATGCTCAGTACCATACATCTTCAAAGCCTTCAGAGTCGATCCTTGTTAAGCCTTATGACAAAAGTCTCCGAAACAAGAGTCCTACTCTATAAGTTTACTATACACTTTTATGCTTTTCATAGCACACATCGATAAATATCTTCGTAAATAACCCAAAATATTATCAGACCACTAGCATTCGATTTATGCACATACAGTAGGACACCAACATATCCATCAACACAAGTCCATTCTGCATTAAGCTCCTCACTTATTTTCATCAGTCTACTCGGCTACACTCAGCACACAAAAACTAAAATGAAGTCAATTAACAACCTAGTATTTATATACATCCAGTCATTTAACAGCATACCGATGGCTAGTTAAATAAGATTGACAGTGATCATGTTAGCAAAGTTTAAATTTATATAGGACCAGGGACCCATTGAACCTTCAGAACCGAGCTACACATACTCAGTGCTGGATGCAAGTTAATTCTACACTCATTTGCCATCACTCATATTACATCATAGACACTTGAGTCAACACTCATTTTCCATCAATAACATACAATCAAATGCAAATTAACGATCATCGTCACTCAATTGGACACTCATTTTACATCATTAACATGCAATCAAATGCAAATTAACGATCACCTACACTCATTTTCCATAATCGACACTCAATTCGACACTCATGTTCCATCATCGACACTCAATTTGTCACTCATTTTCCATAATCGACTCTCTATTCGACACTCATTTTCCATAATCGAAACACATTTTCCATCATCAACACACAATTCAACACTCATTTTCCATCACCGACATACAATTCAACACTCATTTACCATCATCAAAACTCAATTCGTCACTCATTTTCCGTCATCGTTACTTAATTCTAGATACTCTTTCCTTCTTCGACACTCATTTTCCATCATCTACATACAGTAAAATGGAAACTTTCTATCATCCACACACACACACAGATATATATAAATATATTCATACTCATCTCAATTCTTTAAAGTAGCAAACACATGAACTTTATTAGGGCATGAATAACAACACATTTTAATAACAATTTTTAAAATTATATTTATATCCAAAATACAAAAGTATAAAATTTCATCAGTCAATAAACATTACTAACTTCTGAAATTCTAAGTTCATCAAGAATAGTCCACGTTTCTTTGATAACTGATAAAATTTCGTCATCTTGCGAAACAAGTAAAAGTCGCAACCTGTTCGTTAACACGTTCGAGTCTTTCCACGATATATAATCAATTTCACTTGATGCCACCATCTTCTTCGAATGTTTGCTGAACATATTCTGAAAATCGTTGTAATAATATTTATGATAATCTGTATCATCATCGGTGCTGTCCACATCTTTATCAAACACACTGACATCTTCATCTTGCATATCACAGTATTTCTAATTTTTTGACATTGGAGTACCATCATTGGCATCAAGCTTACTTGCTAATTTTCCAAAAAAATTATTCCAAAGTCCGTAGAAGTCTACTATAAGACGACTTGTCACTTTTTCTGGAGATGTTACTTTCATTATCTTCTACCCTACTTATATCTTCGACACCAATTAAGCTATTTCCTTCCTCAAGACCTGGAGATATTTTTAACACAATCGCTTTTAAGGCTAGGTGGGTCAATTTCATTGTAAGACATACTGTCCCCGAGCATAGGTCTCCATCTACGTACGTTATCTCCTGCGCGACCTTGGCTTTACAAGTTTATCGTGTCTTTTTTAATTATCTCTTCGTGTCAACCGCCTACCACACTTGCAACAAATTAGTATTTGACGGAATGGGATTTTAACACAACCATTCTTTTCATGTCTACGAGCAATATAGCTTTTATCAAAGAATTTGCTACAGTATGTACAATGGCCTTCAGATCGAGATCGATATCTGAGTATCATACCTTCACTACACTGTACGTACTCCATAATGGATGAATAGCCACTAAAAGTATCTTTTAGGTACTTCGTATTTTTATGTATGAACATTCATCAATTATTTACGAAAAAAGATTTTTTTCCCCCTCAATTTGAAAAAAAAAAATCATGTTCCACGTAGTTTTACTACCCACCTTCATATTTCCTCATATGTTATGTTGTAAAAGCAACCAAAGTTGGTTGTAGGTAACGGAATGCTCACTCACGATCTGTTGAAAAAGGTGTGCTTCCCTAGATCTCAAGAGGAAGAACATTGACATTATTTAAAAATTAGTGAATAATATCATGGCCTAGCAAGAATCACAAGATAATGTATTCACATATTAGGAACCATCATGTATCAGTTGTCTGTATAAGTAGTCTCTGTTGTCTGTATAAGCAGACAATGTTTTGTGTGGGATGCGGGATGCTCCCTAACGATCGCAACAGAAGGAGGGCTTCGCTAGAACTCAAGGGGAAGGGAAATCTTCGTGTGTGATAGCGTTTCTCATTTGTTTCAAGACATAGTAATCGTCTGATTAATGAACTTTCGTTTTTGTGTGTTTTCCACCTGTTAAAATTCCTTTTTAAGTGCTGATTTGATAATATGACTTCGGAAATTTATACGAAACTCTGAATAAAATTACCTGTCTTAGACACCAAGGACAATGCAGTTTGTCTTTCATGTTAATGCTTCTCAGCTGTCTCAAAGCATATTATTTGTCTGAGTAAGGTTATTATTTTTTAAATCCACCTGATAAAAATATTGTAAGTGCCGATTTATTGGTAGAATTTCAATAGTTAAATGCAACCTTGAATAAAAAATGACATGACTCATTAAGTAAAAAATTCTTCATGCAGAGATCAATTCCTCATCAGTAACCAGAAGCACACGGAAAAAACTACCATAATATTGTCAAGAATAATCAGGAGCACACGGAGAAATCCACCATAATATTGTCAAGAATAATCAGGAGCACACGGAGAAAACTACCATAATATTGTCAAGAATAATCAGGAGCACACGGAGAAAACCGCCGCAAGTTTTCTTTGATATCGTAAAATTTCAGGAAAAAATAATAATAAAAAATAAAAATAAATTAATAAAAAATTTAAAAATAAATTAATAAATAAATAATAAATAAAATAAAATACAAAAAATACATAAAATTCTGGCTTGTACTAGAACTATATCTTGGCTCAACAATGAGAAGTTCACAAGCTAGCAGAATCTGTTTATGTATTTTTTGTATTTTATTTTATTTTTTATTTTATTTTTTTTTATTGTTTTTAAATATTTTATTAATTTATTTTTATTTTTTATTATTTTTTTTTTCCTGAAATTTTATGATATCAAAGAAAACTAGTGGTGGTTTTCTCCGTGTGCTTCCGATTATTCTTGTCAATATTATGGTGTTTTTCTCCGTGTGCTTCTGATTATTCTTGACAATATTATGGTGGATTTCTCCGTGTGCTCCTGATTATTCTTGACAATATTATGGTAGTTTTTTCCGTGTGCTTCTGGTTACTGATGAGGAATTGATCTCTGCATGAAGAATTTTTTACTTAATGAGTCATGTCATTTTTTATTCAAGGTTGCATTTAACTATTGAAATTCTACCAATAAATCGGCACTTACAATATTTTTATCAGGTGGATTTAAAAAATAATAACCTTACTCAGACAAATAATATGCTTTGAGACAGCTGAGAAGCATTAACATGAAAGACAAACTGCATTGTCCTTGGTGTCTAAGACAGGTAATTTTATTCAGAGTTTCGTATAAATTTCCGAAGTCATATTATCAAATCAGCACTTAAAAAGGAATTTTAACAGGTGGAAAACACACAAAAACGAAAGTTCATTAATCAGACGATTACTATGTCTTGAAACAAATGAGAAACGCTATCACACACGAAGATTTCCCTTCCCCTTGAGTTCTAGCGAAGCCCTCCTTCTGTTGCGATCGTTAGGGAGCATCCCGCATCCCACACAAAACATTGTCTGCTTATACAGACAACAGAGACTACTTATACAGACAACTGATACATGATGGTTCCTAATATGTAAATATATTATCTTGTGATTCTTGCTAGGCCATGATATTATTCACTAATTTTTAAATAATGTCAATGTTCTTCCTCTTGAGATCTAGGGAAGCACACCTTTTTCAACAGATCGTGAGTGAGCATTCCGTTACCTACAACCAACTTTGGTTGCTTTTACAACATAACATATGAGGAAATATGAAGGTGGGTAGTAAAACTACGTGGAACATGATTTTTTTTTTTCAAATTGAGGGGGAAAAAAATCTTTTTTCGTAAATAATTGATGAATGTTCATACATAAAAATACGAAGTACCTAAAAGATACTTTTAGTGGCTATTCATCCATTATGGAGTACGTACAGTGTAGTGAAGGTATGATACTCAGATATCGATCTCGATCTGAAGGCCATTGTACATACTGTAGCAAATTCTTTGATAAAAGCTATATTGCTCGTAGACATGAAAAGAATGGTTGTGTTAAAAGCCCATTCCGTCAAATACTAATTTGTTGCAAGTGTGGTAGGCGGTTGACACGAAGAGATAATTAAAAAAGACACGATAAACTTGTAAAGCCAAGGTCGCGCAGGAGATAACGTACGTAGAAGGAGACCTATGCTCGGGGACAGTATGTCTTACAATGAAATTGACCCACCTAGCCTTAAAAGCGATTGTGTTAAAAATATCTCCAGGTCTTGAGGAAGGAAATAGCTTAATTGGTGTCGAAGATATAAGTAGGGTAGAAGATAATGAAAGTAACATCTCCAGAAAAAGTGACAAGTCGTCTTATAGTAGACTTCTACGGACTTTGGAATAATTTTTTTGGAAAATTAGCAAGTAAGCTTGATGCCAATGATGGTACTCCAATGTCAAAAAATTAGAAATACTGTGATATGCAAGATGAAGATGTCAGTGTGTTTGATAAAGATGTGGACAGCACCGATGATGATGATACAGATTATCATAAATATTATTACAACGATTTTCAGAATATGTTCAGCAAACATTCGAAGAAGATGGTGGCATCAAGTGAAATTGATTATATATCGTGGAAAGACTCGAACGTGTTAACGAACAGGTTACGACTTTTACTTGTTTCGCAAGATGACGAAATTTTATCAGTTATCAAAGAAACGTGGACTATTCTTGATGAACTTAGAATTTCAGGGTATATATAATAAGTTAGTAATGTTTATTGACTGATGAAATTTTATACTTTTGTATTTTGGATATAAATATAATTTTAAAAATTGTTATTAAAATGTGTTGTTATTCATGCCCTAATAAAGTTCATGTGTTTGCTACTTTAAAGAATTGAGATGAGTATGAATATATCTATATATATCTGTGTGTGTGTGTGGATGATAGAAAGTTTCCATTTTACTGTATGTAGATGATGGAAAATGAGTGTCGAAGAAGGAAAGAGTATCTAGAATTAAGTAACGATGATGGAAAATGAGTGTTGAATTGAGTGTCAATGACGAAAAATGAGTGACGAATTGAGTTTTGATGATGGTAAATGAGTGTTGAATTGTGTGTCTGTGATGGAAAATGAGTGTTGAATTGTGTGTTGATGATGGAAAATGTGTTTCGATTATGGAAAATGAGTGTTGAATAGAGAGTCGATTATGGAAAATGAGTGACAAATTGAGTGTCGATGATGGAACATGAGTGTCGAATTGAGTGTCGATTATGGAAAATGAGTGTAGGTGATCGTTAATTTGCTTTTGATTGCATGTTAATGATGTAAAATGAGTGTCCAATTGAGTGACGATGATCGTTAATTTGCATTTGATTGTATGTTATTGATGGAAAATGAGTGTTGACTCAAGTGTCTATGATGTAATATGAGTGATGGCAAATGAGTGTAGAATTAACTTGCATCCAGCACTGAGTATGTGTAGCTCGGTTCTGAAGGTTCAATGGGTCCCTGGTCCTATATAAATTTAAACTTTGCTAACATGATCACTGTCAATCTTATTTAACTAGCCATCGGTATGCTGTTAAATGACTGGATGTATATAAATACTAGGTTGTTAATTGACTTCATTTTAGTTTTTGTGTGCTGAGTGTAGCCGAGTAGACTGATGAAAATAAGTGAGGAGCTTAATGCAGAATGGACTTGTGTTGATGGATATGTTGGTGTCCTACTGTATGTGCATAAATCGAATGCTAGTGGTCTGATAATATTTTGGGTTATTTACGAAGATATTTATCGATGTGTGCTATGAAAAGCATAAAAGTGTATAGTAAACTTATAGAGTAGGACTCTTGTTTCGGAGACTTTTGTCATAAGGCTTAACAAGGATCGACTCTGAAGGCTTTGAAGATGTATGGTACTGAGCATGTCTTGTCTGTAGCTATATCAACACTGAAGGACCCCTGAACTGCAGATGAGAGGTACAAAAATAATTGACTTTGGACCTAGCCCGGTATCGTATAAATTATTTTAGAAATGTGTTGTAGACATTTGGAGTCAGTTGGAGGTTATGTGTAGCTGTACATAATAAAATTTTAATTTGAGTAGTTAAAACTATGTTTGGTTTCTGAAAGTTCCATTGTTCAGAGACTCTTAATCCTTCTAGTAAGTCTAAATGAACCGTGTATGTAGGATGAGAGATTAGTTGTTTCAATATATAATTTAAACTTTTATTCCTTGAAATTCCTAATTTTTTTTAGTAATAGCAATGGATGATGTATTGACTCGAGTATTATAGTAATTTGTTCTTGATTTGACTATCGTATTATTCCAACCGGTGCATGTATATAAGCGAGTCCTAGACAGCAGGTCGCTCAGTTTGTTACTGGCGACGACGACGGTGTAAGGAGCACCTAGTTTGATTCTTCTGGTGCATAAGACGCGTAATTACCTGTTCTTGTGAACTCGATGGTATCTTTACCATCTAAAACGATGAACTTGATGGATGTTGTACCATCGACTACGGGAACCCTGACGTCAGCTATGACGGAGAAGGTGCAGATCCCGTCGACAACGACGACGTCATCACAAGAGGAGACTTCAACAGTCGTGATACCGTCAGCAGGAGAGACTTTAATGCCGGTGGTGCTGGCTACACAGGAAAACTCTACGAACTTCGTTTCGTCCTCGAAGGAAACTTCAATGGTTGGTGAATCAAGAACGACTAACGAACATCTGTGTACGTACTGTGATAAGAGTTTTAAATACCGTCAACATGCAAGAAGACATGAAAATCGTGTGACCCATGTGGTGTACATTTCACAAACAAAAGTAATTTGATTAGGCATTGTAAAAGTAAAGTTCATTTGCAAGTTGAACATCGAGGAAGCGATGATAATTGCGATGAATATCTGTATCAGTGCCGCTACTGTGGTAAACGTTTTGAACGACTACGAAGTACACGCATCCATGAAAATAATGGCTTCAGAAGAAATCTTGACCGTGTAAAATTTCTGTGTGAGAAGTGCGGTGTACAAGTTACACGAAAATTTTACTTGAAAAAACATTATAAATTTTGTAAAGATGGGTTTCTAGCATCATCTCTGGTCCTCTAAGGTGTTACACTCCTGATCTGATGTATCGTGATCTGTATGAATTAGCTGTATTTTGTCACTCTTAAAACGAAATATAATAATTTTAATAAAAATGAATGTTTCAAGGACTGAGAAAATGTATACGATATATATACATACAGTGTCAGATTTTATTGTGTATGAATGTACAATTTAAAATAAATTATTGAATTAAAGAATTTTTTTTTATTTATTTTTCTTAACCTCCATCGTTTATCTTAATGTAATAAACTTCATGTGACACGTAATTTAGGTCGGATTTGTAATGTCCGTTTTGTCTTATTTATGTGTATTATTTTGTTTACCAATAATGCTGAAGACAGTTTTTTTTTGCTATAATTATTTCAGTCTGTGTATGCCATCTGCATTCTTAAGATTTTTATGGGAGATGTTTTTTTTTAAAGTGCAGGTACAGGTAATGCCGTAACATTAGAGCAAATCTGATAGGAACTTGATTTATTATTTCTAAAATAATAATTTATTACTCCCCGAAATAAACATAACATACTTGTGGGAAATCTATGGTCTTAAATCGTAACCTGTCATATATTGGTGTACACTACGGAGGTGATATTAAAAAATTGAATAATGTTAATCAATTGCGTACACTTCGGAGTAAGCTGGTGCACTGGCTGGGCTGTAACAGTAATACTCTGGATACTTGGTAAGCGATTATTCGTCCGAATTACTCACACATTCGTACTGATTACTAAAATGAATTTAGGGTTCACGAAAAAAAAATGTATACTAGCCGGGGTCATGATTTAAAATATTTTGTCGCTTATAATTTTCAGAGTAAGGAGTATGCTATTGGGTTTGAATCTGTTGTATACACTACAAAAATTTTTTTTATAGTATCGAGTTATACATTCGTAGGCTGATTTTCTGCTCTGGTTCAGTGATGCATACTTTGAAGTGGTACCAGCAAGTACTTTACGCATGCTCGATTACGATTTCACTGGAGTTTTACGTGAAATGAGTGGGAAGACTAGCGTCGTGATGTGTGTATGACTCGAGCAAACATATGACTGCCGCAGCATTCTGCAAGCTTGCAACTCCTGCGCGAGGGGTCAATGTTCATTTGCAGGTGATGGTATGCGTGTCTCGATCGAGAAGTCTCTGCCTCTATCCTTGAGAATTTTTTTAAATTTTCTTTGAGGTTAACGTGTTTGAATTTAAATTCTTTGCCTGGTCGTACGTGAATAAGTTTAAATTCGTATGCATTGGAACATATTTTTCTACATGAGGTAAGAAAAATACATAGATGCTACATTGACTGAGATAGGTATCGAACACATGGTTCTTACCCTATGAGTGACTAGCACTTGTTTGACCTATCTCCACTAACCCTCGTTTACTTTGTGATATAGATGGGACATGGTTGTTTTCAGACAGATGATGGTTAAAATGTCTTGGACAAAGTGTCCTTTGTAGAAATTACTAGGTGTGGTAGTTATTTTAGTCGAAGTGATAATTTAGTAAAACACGTAAAAATAACGAGATGATTTTTTTTCTCTATTGAGTAAACAAATTATTGATAGGATGGATTTGTATGTAGAACTGGTAGTATACCACATCTCTTGAAGAACACTGCATGGTATATATAATGAAAGACTCTTGGGATCAAGAAAATATACTATAGGTGGAAAGGATGATGCGGTTCCTATGATTAAATGAAAGGAACTTTGATGATTTTTTCTTCTATATACTAAGATGATATAATTGTGTTTGTGATGATGGGTTGAAGGATTAAATAATAAAACTGGACACTTAGGTTTTTACAGAAAATGAGAATGGAGCTCACAAGATCATAGATTGTGGTTAATCACTGACAACTGAAATGTGGAAACGATATCATAAAATGAGTGATATTGATGCAGCTCATGATAATATTGATGACATCTATGATGATGATTTACATCTGTGATAGTGACACGGACGCGGAGATTTTAAGACAAATAATATTAATAATATAGAAAAGATGGAAGCCGTAGCACGTCGATCGTGACGAGAAACAAATATTGAAGGATGTTGATGGTTTCGGGAAGACTGAAACTAATGAAGGTATCAACACCGTGAAAAGTGGGAATACATTCTGGCCTATATTTAGCAGATCGACCATACTTTGTAAAAATGATGGACTCCTGAAAAGGAAGCATACAGGCGATGAAGACACTTCACCATCAACGATAACGAGTTCATACGGTAATCTGGGTGAAGACGTTGTCTTCTACGGTGATTGCTACAGTGACTCCGAAACTGTCGTCGTGATCGAAGACTGAGATGCAGAACCTAAAGCGGACAAGACAGAAGACTGTGGTGGTGTCCTGAGACCGAAGCGATGGAAACGTCGTGTTATAATAAATAAATCTGAACTAGCTTGTGATGATCGCCGGCTAGATGATGAAAGTAACCCTGATGTTGGTGTTAAAACGGAAGACACCAGAGATCATAATATTTATAATAAACAAGCAATGAAGATGGTTGCAGAAGAGATTGATTCCACATCATGGAAAGATCCAAACATATTGGTTGACCGGCTAAGACTGATGGTGGCAACTGTTCATAGAGGGAACTACTCGCATATCGTGGAAGTAACGACCATACTTAAAGAACTTCGGAACGCTGGCTACATACAATAATCATTTGATTAACTGTCATGTGTGTATTAATGAAAAATAAAAGGAATTATTTATATTTTAAAAAAGGATGATTTATTTCTTGTATCCTGATTTCTAAATAAGCCTGTGTTTCCGCTACTGTATGTGTGATCATTCCGTTTCCTGTGTGTACTGTGTGTACGTTCCGTTTTCCTGTGTGTACATTTCGTTTTCCTGTTTGTACATTTCGTTTTCCTGTTTGTACATTTCGTTTTCCTGTGTGTACATTTCGTTTTCCTGTGTGTACATTTCGTTTTCCTGTGTGTACATTTCGTTTTCCTGTTTGTACATTTCATTTTCCTGTTTGTACATTTCGTTTTCCTGTTTGTACATTTCGTTTTCCTGTGTGTACATTTCGTTTTCCTGTGTGTACGTCCCGTTTCCTGTGTGTACGTTCCGTTTCCTGTGTGTACGTCCCGTTTCCTGTGTGTACTGTGTGTACGTCCCGTTTCCTGTGTGTTGTGTGTGTACGTTCCGTTTCCTGTGTGTACTGTGTGTACGTTCCGATTTCCTGTGTGTACATTTCGTTTTCCTGTGTGTATATTTCGTTTTCCTGTGTGTAAATTCCATTTTCCTGTGTGTAAATTCCCTTTTCCTGTGAGTCGGTGTGTTCATTCCGTTTCCTGTTTGTACTGTGTGTAAATTCCGTTTTTTTTTTCTGTTTTTTTTTTCTTCTATGGTTGAATGTGTTTCCTTTGTTTAATGTACGTAGTAAAAATTTTTAATTGCTGTATATTGTGTGTATGTCAGGAGCGGTGTCTTCGGCGCAGCGCTCTCTGCCGCGTCCAACGGAGGAATGATGGTAGATTTCCCCCTCCATGCGGCCCTGGTGGAGGCGGGGCTAGCGCTTCCGCCGGTGAGCGGACATGCGCGCTTGCAAATTTTTCCCTCCTCCCCTGCTCCACTCCCACCTCGTGCTGGTACCTCGTCATGGTCGAGCGATCTCTCGCCGCCTCTGTGCTGGCTTTTTGAAAAATTATTCAGTATCTAATATGAAAGATTTTTCATTTAACTTGAAATATTGAATTTTTTTATAAATGTAGACAATTTTTATTTTAAATATCACTTTTTATACATGTAACGCATTATTTTAATTATCAACTTTTTTATAAATGTAACACATTATTGTTATTTCAAGTATCAGCTTTTTTTTATAAATGTAAATAACTTTTAAATTGTAAAATTTTTCCCTGCTACTTTTTTTATAACTAATAGTATTTAAAGTGAAACAAGAATATTTAATATTTTTTTTAAACTTTAATTTAGTATAGTGATTGCGGATTAATATAACATACACACATAAATTGGATTTATTTTATTTCCAACAATTCCCCGTCCGGTACCAGACGATTACAGAGGACGCATTACAATGATGAAGTGTAGTTCATTACATATAGTTCTGATTGTATATTTTCTTTATAGTCTTACACACCACATATAAATTTTTATGGGTGATAAAAAATATAACACGTAATTTTGAGTCACTGATGATTATGAATATTTAGATCACACTTGATTCAAATAAAAAGTTTTGATATAGCTACGGAACAATAACTGACGCAACAGGAGTGACAAAACTTGAACACTGTAAATATTTCACGCTATACTTGTCGTCACGCAGATCACTGTTCTTCTGTGGACTCTGGTATGGAGCGATGACTATCCGTACACTTCGACACGGGATGATGATGAGGTAGCGATGACGACGGTGTAGACATTGTAGAACTTGACATTCGGCGTGATGCAATTGACGATAGTGGCGTTAATGGTCTCGACGGTGTGGGAGATGACAAAGATGGAGATCCGTCACGAGATGTATCAGGCTCTCGGGCAGCACCAGCAATGGTTGTGTGGGACAATGACGCCTCACGTGATGGTCCATGGTTCACGAACTGACGAGAGCCCGCCTCTCCAAACACTTGACGGGCAGACTCCACTGGTGAGAGGTCACGATCGGGGGATCGACCCCGTGGCTCGTCTCGCGACCAGCGACGTCCCTGTCGTCTGCAGCACTCGATGTCATACCAGTTGTGAAGGTATGTTTCCTCATCCTCTACTTCATTTGGTATGTCCTTTAAGGGTATGGTCCTAATACACCACAAGCTGTTGAAATCAATACATGGCGCGAAGACATAATAACCGCACGAGCCCTTCAAATTTCTTCTTAGCTTACAAATTTAACTGAGTGGAAATAAGCGGTAGAGCCTACACAGTAGAGAGCTGCAGGATGTGTACCAATGATGGTTAACGTAGGTGGTGTTGTGAATAAACCCGTCACACTGTTCCTTCCAACTAATAACTGCCTCCGGATCGGTGTTGCGCCGCAACTCGCACCTTACTGAGGAGTAGTCTGGTTCCGAGCTTATAGTTTCAGTCGCTGATGCAGCCTTAAGTGCTTCGAATGTTGTAGGGAATGTACTGTCAGGTCTTAGATAATGGACGACACAATCTACCTTGTTGCAGGATGTCTCGATGATGTCCGGAGCCTCCTCGTCACAATCACTGGTCCAGTGATGACCGAAGTTGCAGACCTCTAGTTGGAAGTATCCATCCTTGGTGATGTAGTTCACACGGCGGAATCCCGGCGTTACTTCCGCGTACTTTGCAGACAGATCGAACGGCATTTGCTTGAATTTGTAGCAGTAGCTCTATACCCACTCGACTATTTGTTGATTGCTGTGTCTAGGGTGTTGACCTCAATTTATACCGATAGGACCCCACTTATTACGTGAAAAAAACAAAAATCCGTCTCCTCGACACGATGTAAGTACTCGGCGTCGACGGAAGTCTCCGCGGCAAGAAGTAAGTACTCGACGTCGACGGAGGAGGAACTGCAGGTAACTGAAGGCTTTCCGGGTCCGACAACAGGTGTATTTATACTCTACGCAAAATAGGGGAGGAGGAGGGTAGGGGAGGGAGAGAGATGGAGGGAGGGGTGGGAGAACAGCAGCAGTAGTGTTGGTGGGTGGTTTTTTTACGATAAAAAAAAATTTGTGGGGGGGGGGGGGCGGTGTTTGCGTGGAGGGGGGGGGGGGGAAGAAAATATATGTGCTATGAAAAAAAGTGGTGGGGGTAAGTCAGTCTACCAGCAGCCGTCATTGAGGAAGGAGCCTGTCGCCATTTTTAAATTTTTTTTGCACCCGTCGGGTTCGAACCGAGGACTCCGAACTCCGTGTCTAAAAAGTTCAATTTTTTAAAAAAATATATTAACATTTTATTAATTTTATTTTTTTATAATTTTTAAAAAATATTTCATTAAAATCGGATAATAAATAAAAAAGTTAAAGATGGCGGCCGTAACGGAAATTGCAATGGTGACGTCATCCAAAATGGCGGATCCAAGATGGCGGATCCAAAATGGCCGCCGGGGTCAAGGGCAAGGTCAAAGGTCAAGGTCATTCAAGATGGCCGCCGTGACGTCACAATCCAAGATGGCGGTCGGCTCCACAGGCTCCACAGCCAGAAGCCAGTCCCAGAAAATACTATCCTATACTACTCTTTTCATCTCGAAAATATATAATCTTTAGATTTGGTAGTCGAGGTAATTTCCCATGTTACAAGAGGTAAACAAGCTGTGTAACCTGACAGACACATAACAAAAATAAATAAATAATATTGATACCTGAAAAGAAAAATTAAACAAAATTACTAAGTTAAGTATTAATTGTGAAGCATACGTTATTAATAATAAAAATAACAAAAACATAATAAGTAATTACTTACGCATATAGCGCCTATCTGAACTGTCAAAATGCATTAGTAGTGATGATGGTTAATGTGCGAATAATAAACTCAAAGCGTTAAATTATATGTTCGTTTATACAATATTAATACTTTATATATTGTTAAATATATTTTTTACTCGATATTTGACGGTTATGTTACGAGAAAGACAACTGTCAACTCCGTTGTATTGTTATTTAATGCGTTACATTATGTCCTTAGAGGTCTAAGGGGAAGGGGAAGAAAAGAAGGCACATAAAAAAGAAAAAAAGCGCATATTTTAATTCCTGATACAAATACTTTCGTTGCAACAATGCAAAAAATGTTAACTGCTTTCATATGAAGGTGACATATTGTTGGGCCGGTATCAACTACAGTCTATCACGATTCAAATGAGTATGACACGGAAACAAAATGTAAAAGGGCAAAAAAAATACAGCCTTTAACTTCAAAGCTGTTGTGAGTTTAATTACTTTCGATTTATCTAAGTCACGCTATTTATGTGTCGATAGAAACTTGAGATGGATAATAAGTTACCTAGTATGAACTGTAGTAATTATACTTCACATACATGGGTAAAAGGAGGGGGAAGGGTACTGTCTTACAATTAACCGAAAATGTTGAGTTTGTTAGTAACAAACCTGCCTTATATGCGACAATATATATTCATATTTAATAACAAATATTAAAACATAAGTTACAAATTAAAATAAATTTTATAAAATATCGGGAAATTTTGAAACTAGCCCACGCAATTAGTAATAATAATATTCAACACATGATAGTAATCAATCACTTGCATATATATAAATATAAACAAATAATATTATGTTATATATAAGACATTTTCCGAACAATCACAGAAATTTCCAAATGTCGTCCCTACCACACTTAATTAAGCAAATCTCTGCCTAGTATGCCTACTAAGGAATACCCTAAAAACTATTAATTTTAAACATTTGTGTAACTTTATACATATATTCTTATAAAAAAAATTACAAATCGCGGTAATAAATAATTTTAGTAATAGTGTCCATGAATAAGAACGAAATAAAAACAAGTGAAGCACTGCTTTCTGCGAAAGGGATTTGATGACAATGGTTTCAAGCTCAATGCTAAACCGCCCTGGCTCTCAAGACTAGGCTGCCGGGTAGGGCCTACATAAGTATCGCAATAGGGCAATCATCACATAGCACATAAATAAAATTTTAAGGAGTGAACTCTTTCAGCGGCATACACGAAAACACCTTTTCTATTACGTAATCGCATATCACTATAAATACGGCTGAGAAACCATACAATTACCATGTTATGTGTACTAAGGTTTTATACAAATTGATGTTTTGTTTTGATTCATAAATCATGTCAAAATATGAAACTAAACTAATAAAAACTACAAGTCATTTGTACGATTTAAAAGACGACACGTAGACAACATGGCATACACTGCGCGCTCAAAAATAAAACTGTCATTGCAATCTAGAAGTCTAGAAGTCTTTCCAGCACAGCATGAACATAGCAATGAGACAAAACAAAAATAACAAATAACGTATTTATTTATTAAACATAGGTGATGGTGAAAAGACGTCACTTGCTCCTACTAAGTTATGAACAACATATTTTCCAGTAAATTCTGTTTGTTTAATTGTTTTGAAAATATATTAACTAAAATTGCACTTTTTTTTTTGCGAATATGCTGATTCATTAGCATCTGAAACAGAGTTATAATTAATGATCTTTCTTTGTGTATTATACTTTTACGTAATTCATTATTGTACATTCCACGACATATCAAAATCGTTCCTAGTTTACACTCATACCTATGACATTCATTCAAATATTGTGGCAATATGGATGAATTGATTAAATGCATTTTGAAAAGTTGTACATTTCATTGGCTGTCACACATTAAATCAGTCTTTTTTATACTTCACTTGTTCCCATAAAACTTATTAGGGGTTAAGCTATAGATGGTCTGGGCGAATTAGCAAAATATGCACACTCTCGATGGAAGTATTTTCACCGCATTCTACAAACATATTAATAAAACGACAGATTCAGTTGGGCACATGTTATATAAAAATTGAAAATAGGCATGAAGGTCTCAAAGGCTATTTTAACAGTAACTTTTAAACACTAAAAATGTTTTTATAAATGCATATGTATAATCCTCTGCCTTAAATTATTTTAGGGTCATCGTTTTTTGGACGACTTCAAGTGAAAATTCCAGCAGGCAAGGATAATAAAATTTTGTAAGCTCCTTTTGCTAACGCTTTTTTTATATATAGCAGCAATATTAAATTAAGTTAATTTGTTCGCTAGTTACACCCCCCCCCCCCCCCAACAATGGAAAATATTAAATCATCAACATCTCTGTTAAAAAATGATTTAATAAATACAACCCAGTCACTGAGATTGGCGCACCATCTGTTGTAAGTAAGGTTCAATTACCAGCTGCATTCTTAGACTTCAACGTTGGGAAAGCAAACCGTATGTGCTGCCATCTAATTTGTGAATTTTTACTTTGTACTCATTTGGAGAATGGTTCCAACATTTGTCAACAGGGGCGACACACGTAAGGACATCTATCTTCGAAACGGTTCGTAGGGCAAACGCCTGTAGGGCAAACGACTTTAGGGCAAACGCCGGCAAGCATTCATTTTCGGATTATTGAAAATTCGCAAACTTTTAGGACAAACGCCTGTAGGGCAAACGCCTGTAGGGCAAACGACTGTCGAAAAACTTCTTTTAGGGCAAATGCCGGAGCTTGGTCCGAATGTGATTATCAAAAATTTTGTGCATACGCCTTTAGGGCAAACGCCTGTAGGGCAAACGCCTGTAGAGCAAACGACTTTAGGACAAACGCCTTTAGGGCAAACGCTTTTAGGGCAAACGCCTGTTTGGAATGTGGAATGCGAGAATATGCTTCGAAAATGCGTTTAGGGCAAACGCCTGTAGGGCAAACGATGCACTCCCCTTATGGACTTGCCCCATATTGTTTTCACAAACTTACAGATGAAATCAGATCCACAAAATACATTGTTGCGTGCTTTGATGTATCCTTCAATAGGGTATCAAAGGTACAACAAATGGACATAGCTGTACGTATATGGGACGTCAACAAAAATCAAGTAATGACCAGGTACTGGAATTCTTCATTTTTAGGCCATTCTACAGCTGATGATCTCTTAGAAGGGTTTCAACAGGGACTAAAGTATGTGGAACTATCCAAAATTGTACAAGTATCCATGGTTGGGCCGAATGTCAATTGGTTGTTCATGAAAAAATTGAAGGCAAATACTAAGTTGTGCGAAGAAGATCCAGATATATTAGACCTGGGATCTTGTGGTCGTATTTATTAGTTTTTCTTCAAACAGAAAAACTTCTTAGCAATGGCGTATGTCCAAAAACTTACATCAAGTCATAGAAACCAATGTTACCATTTCTGCATAAGGAATTGGAGGACTTGCTAAGAGAGTTGCTGGGACATTTCATTAAGATGGAAATTTTGAAAGCTAAGACAACTGCATATCATATTAGTATTTATTTGGACAATGTAAGTCTGGGACTTCCACTCTCAAAGTTGAAAATTGGATTTGCTGCAAAGCATGAGTTAGGTGTGGTTGATGTAAAAGAACTTCAGACGGATGCATGGTTCAGATTGCCAAGAAACTTGTTGAACGTAGCCCAATAAAATACAAAATGGTTGAAGCTGCTTCTTGTTTGGACCCTAGAAAATTGTTGGACAAACAGGAAGAGTGTAGGACAAGCATGGACACATGTTTGCAAATTCTTATGTCTGCCAAGCACCTAACTGCTCTTCAGTCTGATAGAGCTAGTGTTCAGTTATTTGTTACTAATATCAATTCTGACAAACTTGCATCATTTAATGTACACAATAATAGATTGGACACTTTTTTTGCAGTTATGTTGAGTGGAGAAGAACAGTTTAAAGATATATGGCTTGCAGTGAAAATTATATTAATTCTCTCACATGGTAATGCTTTTGTGGAATCTGGATTCTCCATCAATAAGGAGATGCTTGTTGAAAATCTCCATGAGGAATCTTTGATTGGCCTGCGACGAGTTTGGGATGGAGTTAGTAATGCTGGTTGTGAAAATTGTATTCAAGTAGATCAGGAAATGATAAAATATGCCAGAGGAGCAGCTTCAAGATACAAAGGTGCCCTAGAGCAAAAACATCAAAATGAAGAAGAGGACAAGAAGTTGGACAGATATTGTAAGGAAGAAAAAAAATGCAAGACTGTAGAAATTCAAGAGCTACTAAATAAAAAACTGGAAATAGAGAAACAAAAAGAGCATTTAGAGATGAAAATTAAAAAAATTAAGAAAAACATGTAATGGGCTTAAATAATAACCAGTACATATTTGTAATATTTTGTGAATGTACATTGAATATGCAAGGTACCTAAACATTTTTTTCCTATGCAGCAGAAGTTTTATAACATTAGGCCTATGTATGTCTAAATGTTCACAGCAATTTAGCAGGAAATAAAATAGCTGATAACACCTTTATGTTAGTAACAAAGGTATGCCTGTATATTATGTAAAATTGTTCTTATTGTGATTAGTTTATTGCATTATTTTTTTTAAATTTAGCACAGGGAAAATATATTAAACGACAGGGAAAACTCAGGGAAATTTACTGAAACAAGTTGGTGGGAACCCTGTTTTAAATGTTATGGGACAATAGAACTACTACAGTAGAACCTCGTTGACCCGGACCAGTTTTGGAAAAATATAATTATGTTGGTAAATGAAGACTTGTTTTACAGACGATAAATCACTATTCTCAGAGGTACATTACTGGAACTCGCTCGCCAGCGTGCGATTTTATTGCACTCCCCAGCCTGCTGTTGCTGCACAGCAAACTGGTGAGTTGATGGTTTATTCAGAGTCGAGCCAAAACAGCATCAAACGATGCTAAAGCGGATGCGAAATCTTGCTGCTTGTAAGTGAGGCAGCAAAAGCTCACTGCCATTTTTACTACCAACTAGTGCAGGTATGTGTGCCCTCAAAAGAGCCCCGCTTAGAAGCAACGCATTGCCCCTGTCTAGTTCTAAGTTCGTTATCAGCAAAACTATAAAAATTTGAAAAACTAAACAAATTAACTGTGTTCAACTTGGACCCTAACGCTGCCGAAGCATTGCTAAAAATTGCAGAGACAAGTAAACAAATTAAAGGGAATTGAGTAATCTATGCAAAAATTAATATAAAAAAAAGGTTTCACGTTAAAATTTATCCAGAAAATTCAAAAAATTATACCAAATGGATGATCTATTGAAAACTAGGCACATATCCTAGCCAGGTAATGGTAAATTATAACTGATAATATATATGATTATATCAAAATGCCAAAAACAATTAACACTATCCTAAAATTATGAGCAATATCATCAAAAATTAAAATTTAGCTACTTATAACAGTAATTTGTAATATTCTTTATAGGGTTCTGTATCCTGACAATAAGTGCTCTTGCCGCAAAGTGAAACACACTACACACTTATTATGAAATCATACAAAAGTTTACGAGCTCATTTATCTCCTGCCGCGGTGGTACCATTTCCTGGCAACATAAACCAGGCCCGCCAACAGTTCCACACAAGCACACCCACGGAGCTCATTCCTTAACTGTACTAAGGTTCGCCAGTAAACAGCACTCAAAAATGGTATAAGTGATACAGTTTGTTGGCATAATGAGCAGTTTTTCAACTAAGCTATTTTCATCTTGCTAGATAAACAAATAATTCCCAATAGCTTTCAAAAACTCATGGATTTCTCACATTAAACTGTACAATATACTTTATTGAATGTGTTTGTCATTACAGCGCTGTGTCTTTCTTAACCACAAACGCTTATGATCACTTTCATGAAACAGTATAAATGTACACTGAACTATGTGCTTGTTCCCCTCGATTCTGGTAATGTGCGTTCGTAAACATTTTTAATGCCGAGCTGTTATAGATTTACATGATAAAGCTAATAAGGGGAAGAGCATAGAAATGCAAGGCAGGAAATTCTTCCAGCTTATCAACCAGGTCCTGGGCAAGTACTGTCTAACCAGTAGTACTTGTGTTGCTCTTTCCACCCTTCCTTTATCTCCTGTGAAGATTGGATACTGGCATGTCCTTGGGCGGAATTAATAAAATATGGGTGGAAAAAGGTATCGGTGGTGGTAATATAAGAAGCGGTAAAAGGAGGCCGAATACTATGTGATACAATACATAGTTTGCATGGTTATTTTTACTTGATAAATGTCTAAAATATGTAGGCCTAATAAAGTACTAGTTATTAGTATCAAGATACCACATGCTGTTCACAACTGGAAGAAGAGATGGTAGCATCACAAGACTGGTCGCAGCGCAGTTGAGTGCGGTCAGTAGGGCAGTGAGGAAGGCCAGCACACATTCCACATCCACACGCTGCAGCCACGGGATATTTTCTTTCGTTGCGCTAATGGTATTAATATTAATATTTAATGGCATTTTATTTATTGAGACTAATGCACACAAATAATGCCAGATATAATTGGTTCAAAAATTACAACAATATTTTTATTTGTGGAGGATGCTGGGTAAAAATAAGCCACCCCTGATTTTATGAAGGTAGCGATTTTATGAATAAAATCCGTGAAACTGTAAGCATACATAATGTTCTCTTGTAGTATAATCTTCACTTATCTGTTAATATCTGTCTACAACAGCTACCAATCGATAATCGATGAATACTCTGGATATATTCCTTTTCCCTTAATAAGGTACCAATTCTTTACCTGTCAGATTGGTACCTATGCGTCTGTCCCTAGTGGTTAATTGTGCAAAGTTCATTCCGCGCCTAGCCTACAGTGTGTGTGGTGTTTAAAAAAGAACAGTGTTTTGTACGACTCGTTCATTCTTACATTATTTTATTTTACATATAGACTGAAATTCTTATTGCTTTAATCAAACAAATGTTCGTAATAATTAGAGGTGGACAGGAATGTCATTTTTACTTCGGGACGGGATTCAGTGGGGAAAGATATTGGATTTTCGGGATCGAGATTGGTATCAGGAGCAACAGAATTGAAATTATGCCATTTAACTGGGTATGCAGAAAAAAATATTTACGATTAATGTCTCACAGAAACATCTCATCCATCCCTTAAATCATTAGTGGTCCAAATAATTTCAAGTTAACAAAAAAAAAATATTGATACATAAGGACAAATAATAGTTGTACATAATGGAAACAACATACCTGCCAACTTGTATGGATTGTCCGTAAAATTTACGGATAGAGGTGTTGTTTTATGGAGCCTAGAATTTTTTTTACGGATTTCAAAACGTTTCTAATAAATTTAGAAATTCGCTGAACGGGTAATTTTGAGTTTGTAACTACGAGGTCTGTACGACAGAGACAGCAAACATGGACGTGGATGCCAAACAAAGAATCACCTTTGGTCTTGACATCGTCATTCTCACTGGCTCTTTCCGACAAATCAAAAATTAACGTACTTGTCTGTTTGAAAACGAACACCACTCAGCTCTAGTTTCCAAACATGCTGGAACGTAGCAAGCGGTAAATAATTGCATAGAAGAATTCCGAAAAGTTTTAATTGTTCTGTTCTTTTATATTTCATATATACCTTACGAAAATGGACGAGTAGTTAAATATATTTTATTAGTTTCTCGTAAACATTGAAATTGTATGTACAGATAATAAAAAAAAATTGGTATTAAGTGGAAGTTTAAGTCGTTCTATTCTGCTGTGTAGTAGTAGCATTTTTGAAGTAGAAAATTAAAAACACTTTTTTTTAAATTGTTGAAAATGTTTCATTTCCTTAATATTCTGTGGTATATTATTGTGTATATTTTTATATTAATAAGTAGCCTGTGTTTCTTTGAAGACTTTTGTTCTTAATTTTTGTGCGCCTTTTTATGAGTGTTTTTAATGTGATTTAAGTGAGGAATTTTCGCGAAATATTTGTGTTCTGTTTAGTGCATAGGTGTGATTTTAATATAGTGCACGGTGGTAAGTATGACGTAAGCACGCACGTTAACTGTTCCAAACACTGGGAATGTGAACAGTCAGAAAGAGAACAAGAAAATTAGCAGTTTTTTCAACACTACAAACACCAATTTGGACGTTACGAAAGCAGAATGCCTTTTTGTTTCCTTTTTAGTGGAGCATAACATCTCACTCAGTGCAGCAGATCATGCCGGTGGATTGTTCAAAAACATGTTCACAGACTCTAATATTGCAAAGCAATTCACGTGTGCCCACACGAAAACAACTTGTATTTTGGATGAAATGGCAAGTAATACATTGTCTGAAATTGTGCATCTACAGACAGGGCCTTTTCTCTGTTGCAACAGACGGGAGTAACGACACAAACGAAAAAATGTACCCCATTGTTGTCACATTTTATGACAGCAAACAGGGTAAAATATTGAGTGCGTTCTCTCCATACCTAACCTGGAAGGCGACTCTACAGAGCGGAATATAGGTCAGTTAATCTTGTCACAGCTAGAATCGAATGGAGTACCACTTAATCATGAGTAGCATTTTTTGCCGATAATGCACCTGTGATGGTTGGGAAGAAGAATGGTGTTGCTGCATTTTTAAAAGAAAGGCATGAGGGAATAGTTGTTATTGGCTGTTCATGTCATTTATTAAACTTAGCAGCAGAAAAGGCAGCTTCAAGTTTGCCAGTGAATGTGGATGAAATATTAGAAATATTAGAACACCTTTTTTATTACAGGAGAATCCCGTTATAGCGAGAACGGTAATAGCGAGAACATGGCTATAACGAGGTCTTTTTGAGGAATTTACGGCGTGATCGCGTGAAGCGCGCCTTGGTTATTTGTCTGCTTTATCTCCACCCCTCTCGCTCGTCACTAGACATCTTGCGTTGACACCTGTCACATTCTTCAGCCTTGCAGTCGTCACCTAAGTGCATGGCTTTAAAAATAGAATCCTGTCCTTTCTTTCTTTTATCAAACTTCCGTTCGCTATCTGTGCCTGCGACTTCACAGTCATCGCATCACTGGCTGGCTTCAAGGCCAAGGTATGCTCGAGTCGAATAAACCAAGCCTTTGAATATACATATACTTGTACACATTTCTTATTATTTAGGAAATAGACAAAATCTAATTTTTTCTGCCATTAAACATAACAATGTGCACTTTTTTTTTAAAATATATAAATGCTTTTAATTAATTTGTTGGGACATTTTCATTAACGAATAATAACATTGTTTATAACTATGTTAGGCCAAAAAAATCAGAGCCGTCTTTATACTTGTAGTTAATTGATCGTGTTAATAATACACAAATATTTATAAAAATTTTTGGAATTATTTCAGTCGTGACACGTTTACAAGCACGTCACGTTATTTATTTTACTATCTGACAAACAGTAGGCACTACCATATTTATTTCCGAATCGCTAGGACAGTTTCCTTGTAACTTTTGTTTCGGTCAGTTGTTGGGGTATCTGTCCGGGAAGGGGGTGGTGATGGTTTGAGTTTAATCGGAAATTTATTTTCTAAGAAAGTTTACAGGTTTCTTTAAATGAAAAAAGTATAATTTTCCAGCGACTATTTCGTTTGAGGCGTACGTGTGTTGCCGCAATCCTGCTTTTTTGTAAGGAATTAAATCGTCGTACTACACTAGCGGCGCCTGTTAGCAACATCCCGAACCAACATGGCCGCCAGCAGACAGCCCGCGTCGACAATAGATAGCAGGACAATGCTGCGTTGGCCGCGGGCCAAGTCAAGTAATCGATTGCGGGCTGAAATGCTATACTTACGTGCCGTGGTAGGGTATTCTGGTTATTTTGACGCAATCGGTGATCGCATCCGTACTTGTGGGGTATCGTTTTAAAGAGAATTCACACTTATGCTCACAGAAATTACGATTTCGTTAATATAACCTGTTATTTTCTAATTATACAGGTTTAAACACAATTTTTATGCTATTTTCGGTTAATTTTAATTTTTTGGGGGCCAAAATCTGGCCAATTCGGTTATATCGAGGATCAAACCCGGAACCATGACACCTTGCTATAACGGGACTCTAGTGTATATGAAAAAAGTGCTAAACGAAAAGAATGACATGCTGGATTTCAAGATCTTCGCTGCAAGTAATTGAAAAGGGTACTGAAGCATGTTGTAACACAGTGGTTATCTCTCGCAAGAAGTTTGACAAGACTTGTTAGTCAGTGGGAACCATTACTTAGTTTTTTCAAAGAAGAAGTGTTGGTTACACAGAAACCATCCCAGTCCGTGAGTATGACATCGTACAAAATCCCATTAAGCATGAAGAAACAATGTAGTTTTAGCACAGAAAAAGGAAACCAAATACAACATCTACAGTTTTTTTTTTTTTTTTTTTTTCAGTGGAAAAATCAACTTCTGTTCGCTGATTTCGAAGCATCCTGAATTATAATATGAGGCTGAAGTAATTATGAACCCCCAAGGTGCATTAGGAGAAGTGGCTGAAGGGGATGAACATTTTCTGGTTCACTTGTATGGAAGAGACCCTGCTACTTAAACTCTTGACGAACTTTGATCTGGAATATTTGTAAAAGCTGCAGCAAGAATGAAATTAAGCTTATTGAGGCTGCCCTCAACCAATGATGTGGCTCAACTTCATGCCATGTGAGCATACAACGAAGTTCAGGCATGGCTCTCTTTGAAGTGGAGATGGTGGAACACTCCACCATGCTTGTGGGTGTTGGATAGCAGGACTGAAATGCTCAACCATTTGCAAACATTGTAATGTGCAGTCGTGTGAAAACATTCTTTCAACAGTCTTGTCCTCTGGCACTGAGCATTATGACATACCTGATGTGCCACTTAATTTGATTTTGGATGCAGACGCTGAAGTGAACATTTTCAACACTGGCAAAATTGGGAACTTCACGCCTAAATAGCACACGTCAACTGCCTAAGTCCCTCTAAATGCTGAAGACTTAATAAATTAGTGATTTATTTTTTTTTTATTTTTTTTTTTGTATTTTATGATTGTTTCACCAAAAAATACAGTTAAATGAAGCTTTTTGTACATAACAGAATTTTGTTGTTGTTATTGCTCCTATCCAGCTTTTATGTACATCTAAGTATTTGATCGTTGCTGAAAATATATTTTTTATACTCCTGTATCTCGCGATATGTTTGAGGTAGCAAAACATTAGTGCTCAACAAGTTGTAAGTAAATTAACTCTATTTTAAAATGCCCCATTTTTATTGTACTTTACTTAAAAACTACCAGCCAAATTGGTGAAAAGTTCAGATTTGTCTATTTTTCGCAAAATTTTGCTGAAATGTGGAGAGCTCTATGCCTGTAATTATTCAAGTTAGAAAACTCAATTTAGTCTCAAAATGTAGCTAATTTAGCTAACTATCAGAATGGAAAGTACAAAGTTTTTTGTCAGATTTGTATTTTGACAGATATTGGGGAAAAAACAAGAAATATATATGCAATTTTTGAGGTTTCTTCAAGATGGTGAATCTAACTGAAAAAATAATTTTTGGCAAAATGTCAAAATTACTTACAAAACCATCCTAGACATTGTGTTAAAAAATTAGCTCTACTGGAAATTTTGCATCCATTCTTGACTATTTGACTCGACTTATAACGTGTAAAATGATTATTTTCAATAATAAATATATATATATATTTTTTAATATTTAATAAAATTAATGAACTAACAATATTAATACATGAATTAAAAAAATATATATATAAAAATTCAACAAAGGTAGTATAAATTACTCTACTGATGATAGTTTCAGTCAAAAAAGCTCTAGTAAATACTGGTTAACTAACTACATTTTATAAAGTACTGCTGACCAGTCTTTCCTTCAGTAGGGCCCCTGGACGAGTGGTTTTAACAGTTCTCCCTCCGAATCTGAGTCGCACATGCTCTACACATGTAGAAAATGTAGCGTATGTAGCAGTTAGTGCATAGGCTACCTCATGTTTTCTCTGAGCAATGTATTGTTACTAGGGATATGTCGGGTCGGTTCTTCGGTTTCTCTGTGCCCCGGTTCTAGGCCCCCGGACCAGAACAGTTTTCGGGTACTGAAAAGACCGGTTTTTAAAGTTACGGGGTTAAGGTTCGTTTTCAGTATTTTCACTACACTTCAAATTTAATGCACAACCGTTCGGCATAATTATTGTTAAGACGTGTTACAGTGATTTATTTAATGGTGTTTTCCATTACGTATAGGTATAATCGTATAAATAATAAATAGGTAAATAAAACATTCCGCATACCTAAAAGACAGACGTTACCGTACGTACATACCTCAGGCGTGACACAATGCGTTTAAGAAAATCGATGCAATCACAGCCATAACTATGTTCTATATTATATTTAGTGCCAGGATAACTTTATTCTGTATGTAAATATAGCACAATACGGATAATTGGAAAATTTTCCGAAATTTCCATCTTGGTCATATTGTTATTTTCATTTATTTACGGTAATATGCCGCGGCTGCGCTGCTATGATTTTGTGAACATAGTGACCAAATTGTCATGGAATACACAACTTATCATACGTTTTAACTTATAAACGGTAAAAGTTATTTTACCATTCCAGAATTAAACCATATGGTTTTAAATGTATGTGAAAATTGAAGTAAACAATTAACACCCTTTTAGATGTTACTTTATATGATACTTATTTTACCGTTATTTTTCAACACATGTGACCAATAATACCGGGAGGTTGGTACACAGCCAGAACTTCGACCTTTTTTTTTTTTTTTTTTTTTGCTACTGTCGTGGTTTAGGCGATAAATAATTTATGTTATTGCCACGTAAATTAATAAAGGAAGTAATATTTTCAGCTTTGTGCATGAGGAGTTTGTTTCGTTGCAGTAATTAAGTCTGTTGGGAACATTTTGTTCTTGATGCAGATGAGAAGTTTGCTATATGCGAACATTGTCTAAAATACTACCGATGAGACAGTAATTTTTTTTTTCTTTTCTTTAAGATTGATTATCCTCAACCAATGAAACAGGAACCGGAACCGGAGAAGAACCGAACCGAATTTCAAGAACCGAAATGGAACCAGAACCGAAAAAATTACAGAACTGACCCATCCCAAATTGTTACTGATTCATTCTCATTCCATCATACTTCATCCTTCAGTTAACTTAATGTTGGCACAACCTTAAATCTTAATGGATCCAGTTCTTTCAGTTCATAACTGTCTTAGATTTGCTATTTACAATTTGCCATCATTAACAGGAACATAACAGAAAGGTGTTTTCAACTTGCCTTCATGCACACACATTACTACTTACTGTCATTTTACTGCTTAAAACTTATTCCCATGAGCCACGCTAATGATGGTAATCCTAGTTATTGCCATGTACATGCTTACAGCCAATTGGAAATATTTATTTTTATGGTTACATTCTAAGAACTTAAATGTGGTAGGAAATAAAACTTAGCATTCAGATATTTATAAAAAGTAATTATTTTAACTTCAGATGGTATGATATGTTCTTAAAACTATTAAGAGAATTATACAAGTAAGTAACTTAGTGTGTTATGTTGTTTGTATGTTAGTCTCTGCATTCTCTTATTGAGTTATGTTATTGGTACTTGTTGCAGCCAACTTCGAACAGCCATGGGAAGATTGATGGAGGAAACTTTGCCTTCGGTGTTAGCAACGGCCTTCATCTTCCAGCTCTGGACCGCGGAAACACTGGCTTCTCCCAGTGTGCCTCTCTCAGCAACGGCAACAACGAATCACCTGTGACTAAAGGTTCCCTGGGCAGCCCCGCAGTGTCCCCCTTGCACCCCTTGCAGTTCCAGGGGCCGCCCCCACCCCTTCCTCCTTTCAGCATGCTGCACCCTCCACCACCGCTGGACGGTCCACCTCTCCCCTACCCTCCGGAGCTGTACGCCGAGCTGCTCAAGTCTGGCCGCACCCCGCCCTTCTTGCCGCCCCCGGGAAGCCTGCCGCCTGATCTCTTCCCCTTCTGCGATGTGTCCGGGATGTTCGGCCTGTCACCACACTTCATGTTCCGTTCCCGGTGAGTACTGCTTACTCATTCGTTTCTCTCTCTATATTTCATTTTTTAAGTTATTTAGATTTATTTGACAGTCTAAAAAACCAATATGTCCTAATAGACCTGCACTACAAAAAAAAATACGCATAGAAATACATTCTGAACTGTCTACCTAACCCTGGATTTAAGGAAACTAAGAACTTGTGCATTTATTTGCGGTTGTGGAACCTTGCAAGAAGCCTGGAGATACTGTCTGTGTTAGGATTGTATGTACTTGGCGATTGCCACATAGTATGTGCTGCTAATTATTTTTCACAGGTCCCCTCAACTAGTGCTGCACACACCTCTGTTGACTTGTTTAAAACCTTGTGTGTGTATTACTGTGTTTACCCACAGAAGGGTCACCCCTGCTATGGGTTGTATCTATAATTTTGGGCATATAAATTTAACATTTTCACCATAAGGATCGCTCTCGAAAATGGGTCGCACCATATCTGTCTCCAGTAGAATGCTGTTAAAGTGTGTCTCAGCTTAGTACCTCGTAAGAAACATATCACTGATGTTGACCCTTAGTCCTCTGTCTCTTCCTCTTCTCTTTTTAATGGCCCATGCTTCCCTTCCTTCCCCCTGAAGTATCCAGTCTATTCTATTTTTTTTTTCCCTCGTCCCCTTCCCCCAAGAGAAAGAAGACGGATGCTAGTACTTCTCAGTTTTTTTTTTTTTTCATTTCCTTCTATAAAAAAACAAGCATGCACTTACTTTGCAGCAGTTTTGCCATGGAATATTGCAGTTGGAAGCTTGGGAAATATCACGTAAAAACAATGTTCGAATACGTTTGTGTCACAAAAATCTGTCGAGATAGGCATGATGATTGTGTATGTTGCTAGTTCACGGACATTTACTTTATGTAAATGTTTGGTACCGTAAATTTCTGCCGCCACATGTGCTAAGGTTGTTTTGGAATTCCAGTTCTTGAATTGTAAACAGTTCAGGGAAATTCTGGAAAACTTGGAAAAGTAAGGGAATTTTGGAATTCCAAGCCTGTAGCATCCATGCTTAGCCCTAATTAAATTCATTACCTAATATATATTATGTTTTAAGCATTGATTCAATACTAACACATTATTTTTCTTTAGTGAGAATTAAATTATAATATAGATCATAATCTTGATAATCAAATCTGACAACTAAAAAATATTCAAAATTATAAATCATAAGCATTTCCCAAAACCGATCTTTATTCCTCTTGTTGCCCACAGAAAATTATTTGATGCACTTTCCGTAATTGCTGTATTTCTACAAACATTTGAAAATTGTTTCTTGAATATACTATTTTTAACATCTGTCAGTTATATAGTCATTTACAGGCTGTGCTTTGTATTTAGCAAAACATAAATTGCATTATTTAAATACTAATTACAAACTTAAACAACAAAGATCAATGTGTTAATTTATTTTGATAGTAAGATTGGGATGAAAAAGTTGTGTAACAGTTTTATTTAATAAATTCTATTTTTGGCTTTTTTCAATAACTTATTTGAAATCTATTTACAATTAACTATCCTTATAATTTCTTATTTAATCAGTGGTTCAACTTTCATCAATTATAAATTTATAATTAGTAATCTAGAACTTACTTTTTTCTTCCCCTTTTTCTTGGATGTGGTGTTCTGTTTTGTTGTTTATGTTATTAACACTTTCACAATAAATTCAGCCTATTAGATAAATTATATTTAAATGAAACTTGCAACTTATGTTCATGTTAAAAAATAAACTTGCACTGTTAGTGAAAAACAAATTTTTATTCAGAGGTTGGTAATCATCAGAACAGAACAAAAGTTCCTTCCCAGGAACGGAGAGTGAAGTGGAATGGGAGTATAATCATTGGTAATGATGGATGACGTAGTAGTGTAGTGTGTTTTGTCACAGCCGTAGTGGTCCCTCCAGCGAGCTGCATCAGCGCCTGGAGGAGTGCTACGACCAGTTCAAGAGCCTGGAGAAGGAGCGCAAGAAGACAGAAGCAGACCTGGCCCGCCACAACCCTGGCAAGAAAGTGTCATCTGCTAACAACATGCCGGTGCCGCGACTGTCGCCCAACCCTTCTCGAGTGGACAGGCTCATCGTGGACCAGCTGAGGGAGCATGCCAGGGTGAGTGCCCTTTGCCCTCACGCTCTACCTCTCTCCTACGTCCTTGTCATCCTGCTATCGTACAAGGAACCATAGCAAATAATACAAAAGAAAAATGTGAAGGTGCACCCCATTTTATGAATGCAATCCATGTTACCGTGAGCATATGTATAATAGGGATTCTAGTGTAATGTTAAAAATTTAAGAATGTTGTCTTTGTATTCACAGTCAAAATTTAACTTGTAAAAATTGTTTGCTTTATATTTTATTGTTTGTTCTATGGACTGGAAGTAAGAATTATTTTGTTTAGAAGTTGAATGTGGGAAAATGTTAAAACCGTTTTAAGAAAGGTTTGAAGCAGATGTTACTTTTTTTTTCTCTGCAGAATGAATATGATACACTAACCCTAATAAAACGACCGCTCGATGATTTCTAGTACTAAAGCTGTAATAGATGGGGGTCTTATTGTGAACATTGTATACTGATTGATCCACTCTGACTCCTATAACTATGTTAAAATTTTCCATTTTTTGCACCAAGTCTACGTTCAGTTGTCTCTGGCAGGATAGTGACACCTTTTTAAAAATTAAATTATGTTAATTTTGGCAGACTTCTTTCGAAAAGAAATAATACTTTAAAAAAAAAGGTTTTTAGACCACTTATTACTGTGCCCGGCAGTTATCTTGGCGTCTCTCAGCGCGGGGGTGCGGGGACAGCAGGACCGGAGAAAGAAGAAGTGGTAAGCAGGCGACACACAGCCGAGAACCGTGTAGTGGCTGTTAGGAAAATGGAAGGCTAAGGTGGCAGCTCGCAGAGGCGCGGTAAAGTGATACATAGCGGAGAGCGGGAAATAATAAAAACAAAAGTGGCTTAAATGGAAAGTTTTAATTGTAAGTTATAATATGTTCTGCATTGTTTGTACACTATGAATGCTGACAATCAAATAGTAATAATAGTAATTAATTTTAACTTAATTTTGTTTTTCGTCACCTAATACAATCAATTATCATGGAAAGAGAACTTCACACTTACATTAAACAAATCATATAATATATACAGTGAAACCTCTATTTAACAAATCTCAAGGGACCAAAATTTGTTGTGTTTGTTGTAAAGGGGTTTGTTAAATGGAGGTTTCGCACGATATATTTCTAGTCATCATAAAGCTTCACATAAATGGCTAGAACTGTATTTCAGACTGTTTAATACAATATGAGGAATTAAACATGAAAAAGTACATAGAATACACTTGTTTAATGGCCAACTATTTGATGCTTGGAAATTTATCAATTCCCATCCGGAGTGCTTCCTGGCGTGCCTTTTATTGTAAAATCGGCCCAGAGACGTTGATGTTAGATGCCCTAGCCTCCATTAGCCAGTCAAAAAGTATCTTGTTCAAATCATCAATTTTACATACTTTCACAAGTTTTCGATTTGTTCCTACCAGAGAAGCGTTGTTTTTGATCTGTTCCCGGTTGGATAATATGGTCGAAAGTGTAGACGCCGGGAAGTCGAAACGTTTAGCTACCTATCACTTTTTTTTTCCACCTTCATCAACAGGATCTAAAATTTCTAATTTTATTTTAACGTCAATCTGTTGCCGCTTTTTAGGATTAGAATTCATTTTACAGTAGTACCGTGTTGATTTCCGTAACTACGTGTGGAAATAAACAACAGTGAAAAATTGAAAAAAACGTAAATTGTCCTCCACCATAGATAAATATATTTGCGTGTGCGCATCTATAACCATAGAAATGCAAAATATACTAGTTGTTCGTCTTGCCAGAGCGATGGTACGAGAGGTTTCCGCCACTAGCGCTAAATGTACCCGCCATTTTGAACAAAGTGTGGCATGTATACACGACTTGTGTTATCCATGATGCTTTGTTTATTTATTGTCTTCCGCGATGGTGCATATTATTTTACGGTTATACGCACGTATTTTTTAAGCAGTGAATGCAAAAAAATTAGTGGATGTCTTGTAGGAGATGTTTATTTTTGCGTGTTTTTCAAAAGCGGCAGTTCGTTGTAAAGGGAATTTCACTATTTCGGAACAAATAAAATTCGGTATTTAGAGGTTAAAACAGCATTGATCTTATGGCGGTTCGGCGGGACCAAAATTTTATTTCGTTGCATAGGGTTTTTCGTTAAATAGAATATTCGTTAATGGAGGTTTTACTGTATGAGGTTTTGAAGGTTATAATATGCATTCTAAAGTGGAAGTACAATGCAAATTGCATTTACATTTATATTAAATAATCGATTAAAGGTGCATTAAAATATTAAGCCACACATACACAAGCATTTTTTAAATGCCATTAACGTTGGTAGTCAGGTGTTTCCTAAACGACTGACATGAAGTTAAAGTAGCAAATATAACATAACAAGCTCCAGGTTTACTTAAATGTAAATCCAGCGCTAAATGGCACGTTTTAGGTATGGAAACCGGAGAACGATAAGGGCTAGAATGGCTCCTGCGTCATCAACTGTGAGATAGCTTTCGCGCGGAGAGCTACAATTGCGTAATGTTTTTGTCGTTTGCTTTTTCTTGTAAGACTTTTTTTTTTGAATAACTTTGAGAACACAATGAATTAAGAAGCATAGTTTTAAATTTATTTTACACACTAAGTGACCTAGTTTTCCAAAATCAATTGTGTCTGGTTTTCGCTAGTTACTGAGTTAACAACATTAAAATTAATTTTGGTTAGCATAATAATTAGCAGACACAGTAAGTACTAGAGTCCCGTTATAGCGAGGTGTCACGGTTCCGGGTTTGATCCTCGCTATAACCGTGTCCTCGCTATAACCAAATTGGATAGATTTTGGCCCCCAAAAAATAAAAATAAACCGAAAATAGCATAAAAATTGTGTTTGAACCAGTATAATTGTAAAATAACAGGTTATCTTAACGAAATCTTAATTTCTGTGAGCAAATGTGTGAATTCTCTTTAAAACGATACCCCACAAGTACGGATGCGAAAACCGATTGCGTCAAAACAACCAGAATACCCTAACATGCCACGTAAGTATAGCATCTCAGCCCGCGGTCGACGCAGCGTCTGCTGGCGGCCATGTTGGTTCGGGATGTTGCTAACAGGTGTTGCTAGTGTAGCGCGACAATTTAATTCCTTACAAAAAAGCAGGAGTGCGGCAACGCACGTACGCCTCAAACGAAATAGTCACTGAAAAACTATACTTTTTTTCATTTAAAGAAACCTGTCATCTTTTTTAGAAAAAAAATTCGGATTAAACTCAAACCATCACCACCCCTTTCCCGGACAGATACTCCAACAACTGACCAAAACAAAAGTTACAAGAAAACTGCCCTAGCGATTCGGAAATAAATACGGTAGTGCCTACTAGAGGTGTAAAAGTAACGAAAAAATGTGTACCCGTATGTATTCGTTACTATAACAATTAGTACTCGTTACTATCGTTACGTTACTCGTTACTTCTGATACCGCATAACATGCTATGTTATGTTGCAGCAACTAATCCAGTCATATTGTGTACGTGTACAGTAAGACGTCGCGTAAATAATAATTAGAATATAAACAATTGACAATATTTGATAATTAATCATTTTTTTAACCAAGAAACAATTAAATCTCATTAGAGCGGCTTTTTAATATTATCTCTTTTAAGATAATAACAAAAAAACGTGAAAATACGCGTTTATAAAAACAAAAACATAGGTACATATTTCTAATTTGTAAAAAATACTTTCTTACGTTGTTTCTGTTCCAATCTCAAACTTTGTCTACACACACAATACCTTTAATAAACAGTAAAAAACTTGGACGACGAATTTCCAAATTATACTTTACTTAATAAACAAACCTCGTTCTTTGTAACGTAAATTCATCGAATATGCGCGCGCTTGCGTAAAACATACGAAAAATGCGAGTAACGAGATGCAGCCGTGTGTAACGTTTCGTTTCTCATTACTTGATGGCGCACCCGTTCTCAGTACCGAATACATACGGTTTGCTAACTAACGGAAGTTTGATAAAAGAAAGAAAGGTCGGGATTCTATTTTTAAAGCCACGCACTTAGGTGGCAACTGCAAGGCTGAAAAATGTGACGCGTCAACGGCGAAATGTCTAGTGGCGAGCGAGAGGGGTGGAGATAAAGCAGACAAATAACAAAAGCGCGCTACAAGCGATCACGCCGTAAATTCCTCAAAAATACCTTGTTATAGCCGTGTTCTCGCTATTACCGTGCTCGCTATAACGAGATATTACTGTATATTTGATGGGACAAAGTCAAACGTTGCAGGTTTAGATAATAGTTTGTTACTTTTCCTGACATGAGTACAAATATTCTAGTACAGCCACTGCAATTTACACAATGTTACACTTATGTAGTACAAGTACAATTCATAGGATTTCTCACTTTTGGTTTGGTAACCCAGCGCTCTTAGCCAAAAGGCTTTACCGCCCTGGGGCCCCCACGGGCGTGGATACAGACTTACGTAGTGTAGGAAGTAACGTGCCGAATGTTTTCTGTTCTGCTAGTACAAACCTGGACGCTGACCTTGACAATAGGGTATCGCTTTCTCTTCGCACTCCCCTTTCCCCCAGACAGGACTAGGGAGCACAGACGCCAAGTTATCTGCCGGGCACAGTACTGTCACCAATAATTACCATTAGCATGGTGCAATATGTGGTGCAACTATATCTTTTATTGAGGGATAAGTCCTATGAGACTGATTTCACAAGAAAAATATAAGATTTAATTTAGGGATGGGTCGAATACCAAAAAATGCCGGTTCCGCTTTCGGTGCCGGTTCCAAACTTTAAACTTCGGTTCCAGTACTCTGTTTTAGGATTTGGTTTCAACTATTGAAACACTTTTGTTTAACGGGTAAATTAAAACAGTATGGTAGGTAATCTTAAATAATAATTTTACTAATGCTCCTTAAAACAAACAAGTTGAGCAAATATGTGTAAGTACTGTTTAAGCAGTTTAAACAAGTAATGCTAAATATAAAATTTTAGTATTTCACACTAAATTCATTTTAGTTTTTTATTCAAAAAATTAGCATCTTCACTCTCTGGATCTAAACGATTCCTTTTGGAGTGGCAAATAAATCCTGCAGTGTATAGTCTCTCACTGCAAACTGTAGCAGGTGGCACACACAAGTACTTTTTTGAAAGTGTCTGTAGTGGTTTGCACTGATCCCTTCCAATATTCTATGACAGAGCAGTCAGGTGGCATGTTATCCTCATTGAAGTACTGTTCAAGCTGTTCTGCCATGGAACCACAACCAGAATCCTGACTACTATTAACTTGATGGGTAAATAGTGTGGAATACTGTGACCAAATCAAATTACTCGAATCTGACTGCAACTGTATTGTAGCACTTTTTGTTCCAGATACACGAAAAAATAAAATAAATTTACTCACAACTTAATAAGGAAATTTTTTTTTGTGTGAGCATGAATTAGGCCTACCGTATTTACTCGTGTATAGTGTGCACCACGATTATTGCAACATATTACAAAGAAAAAAAATTAAATTTTTTTTCCCATAAATAAATTTTATTAACATTTTGTGGTACCTGTTAAGTAATTACTTATCAAACAAATGATTATTTAAATTGATGTGTGGTGATGTGTCAGGAAAACACTTAAATTAAATATTCTTCCACCTGAAAGCGAAACTTTTGTGGCCTACTGTACCATCTTAAACGACCGAGCAGGCTAAACTCTGCTGTGTAGACGGAGGATAATGAAGCGCTGTATCGTCACAACTGGTAGGAGACCGGGAGGGAGGGAGGGAGGGAGGGAGGGAGGGAGGGAGGGAGGGAGGGAGGGAGGGAGGGAGGGAGGGAGGCAGGCAGGCAGGAACGGGACTATAACCATCAAGTAACCTTGACAGTTGACAGGACTAAACACCACCACTCCCGTCACGGTACGTTGCTAAGCTGGCGGGGAGGACTAGATGACTCACAGGTAGCTGCTGGGACAAGGAAGCAAAGGAAGTGGGCTGGGGACTGGTGACTGGTGACAATAACATTCTCTCTCTCTCTCTCTCTCTCTCTCTCTCTCTCTCTCTCTCTCTCTCTCTAAAAAACATGAAGAAAATGGTCGCCTTAGAGGTAAGTGTAAACCACTTGCCTCTTTTTTCACTTCTGCTGAAGACACGAGTGTTATTCGTGCAGAGTGTTATTTCACACGATTTCTCATTGAACACAATTTGCCGTTATCAGCAGCTGATCATGCAAAACCGTTCTTTAAAGCAATGTTTCCTGACTCAAAGATAGCAGACAAATATTCGTGTAGGAGAACAAAAACCACTGCAATTGTGAAGAGCATGTCTGATGAAACGGTCGCAGGTATCGTAAATAGGATTCAGAACGCACCCTTTTCTTTGGCAACAGACGGCAGCAATGACAATAATGATTGTAAATTGTATCCTTTTGTGGTTACATATTATTGTCAAGTAAAGTAACAGGTTATGACACTTCAGCTTTCACTCGTTGAGTGTTTTGACAACACAGGGGAAGGAATATTTAAGATATTAGACAAAAAGTTGAAAATTATGTCATTGAAGTGGGAAAATTGTGTGTCATTTGGGTG